>NC_143547.1:103939418-104239418 GCF_031878675.1 Megascapheus bottae | reverse complement strand
ATCACTGATTAGGGCCAAGCATGAACTCTCCTACCGAGTGCTAATGACCATATTCTAGCTCCCTGGTAGTGTGGGAGAGACAGCTGGCAGCAAGGGAGCCTCAGAAAGGTCATGGAGAGTGGCATGGAGTTAAGATAGTACAATTAGATTTGGAAGGTGGGGCTGAATCTCATCTTAGGCAAAATACCTTCGGGCCAATCAGGTGACCTGACTTCCGCGTGTGGAGAGGACAGGGCTTGAGGAATCAGATGCTTTGGGGTTGGACAATTTTTGTAACCCTTAGTAGCTGTCTGGTGTACTTTGGATAGGCCAATCTCTCCCAGCAGCCTCAGATTCCTTTCCTTCTTCGTAAAATGGGATTAAGAGTCTGCCTTTCAAGATTTCTGTGAGGACAGGAAAGATCATTGAACAGTTGGATAGGAACCAAATAGTAGTAATTTTCAACTTGTCTTTTCTGGAAGAGGGAGGATCAGTACTTAAAATGATTTGGTGTTAGGCTGCTCTACTTGGTTTAGGATTGGCTCCATGTCCAGGGAGGAAAGCCTAAAGGCTCTCTGCTAACTCTTGGCAGGACCAGATGAGGTGAAGATCTGGTCAGGGCCCATATCTGCTTTGTGCTCTGCTCTCTCTCTCTCTCTCTCTGTCTCTCTCTCTCTGTCTCTGTCTCTCTCTGTCTCTGTCTCTCTCTCTGTCTCTCTCTCTGTCTCTGTCTCTCTCTCTCTCTGTGTCTCTCTCTCTCTCTGTGTCTCTCTCTCTCTCTGTCTCTCTCTCTCTGTCTCTCTCTCTCTGTCTCTCTCTGTCTCTCTCTCTCTGTCTCTCTCTCTCTCTCTCTCTGTCACCTCCTCTGTGCCCTGCAGGGTGGGGAAAAGCCCATAGTGGGGGGGCCATAGTGGTCTCTGAGGCCTTCACAGCACCAAGGATGTGCACCTGTCCTTCAGGCTGGGAGTAACTCAGAGTGGCAAAGATCCTGACGGGTCTAATTACTGCCTACAGTGGAGACCTCCCGGGCCTCATGAGAGGACCTGGGAGTCAGAGGTCAGCAAGGGAAAAGTGTGACCCTGGCTGTGCTGGCACAGTTCTGAGGCAAGATCAGCCTTTCTTCCCAGGGGCTGCCACCCTGTGGGCCTCTCCGGGGCTAGGCTCTGCCAGCTTTGAACAGAGGCCAACTGGCAAAGCCTGGATATGTGTAGAAGTCAGGGGCACACTAAAAGGGGTAGGGCAAGGGGCCAAGACCAAACCAAATTAGCCACGTCAGCAAGAGCTGGCTCTCCCATAAACTGTACCAAATGAGCAGTCCAGGCAGCCCAAACCTGCTGCATGCCAGGAATGGCACCTCATCATGGAAGATGGGAACCCTGCATGCCCGGCCCCTGCGCTGAACTCAGCTGCCACATCACACTTCTGTCAAGATTTCATTCTGTAGGTGATGTTATGCCTGCGTAGGCCCAATTGCCCAACTGTGTCTATCGTGGAATTCGGGGGAGTGGCCTTACAGGCTGGGGCACACAGGTAAAGTCAGAGCTTGTGGACAGGCCCAGGTAGCCTGAAATCTTGTGGTCCTTGATCTCTTAGTGCTACAGACTGTGAAAATTTGGGATAGTGCTTTGCCTTCTCTGGACTTCAACTCTACACCTACAAGTAAAGACCTCGCACTACTTGATCTTACAGGGTCTTTTAACCCTATTTGGCTGTTCTTGTTGGTTTCGCTCACTTTTTTCAGGAAATCACAAGGACACCTCTCCGTTTCAGGACCTCATCAGAGGCTGTGGCCACTGGTTTCCACACATGAAGTTGACAAACAGGTAACATTTACCCACATTATTGGAGCCGACTCCATCCCAAGTTCAGCAATAGACTCAGAAACTCATCAGTTTCCCTCGATAGAGTTAATGACCATGCTGCATAGGAGTCTTCTGTCAAATTAGAAGCACATAAGCTATTTTTCAAATGAGGATAGGCTCATACATGTGCAGAATGACATAAGCAAAGGGGCCATTGGCAAGTCCCAGGCCAAAGGGGCAGGAGCAGGGGCAGATAAACACCAGGGTTGATACTTCTGCATGGGTTCCTCTCCCTCAGGCCTGGCTGCAGTCCACAAGTCTAATTTCTTTTTTGATATGACACTAAATCAAAACTGACTGCTAGATTGGCCAGTAGGATAACTCTTTGGGGGAAAAAAAAAACCCTTAAAGCCAGGTGCGGTGACTTACATCAGTAATCCTAGCTACTCAGGAGGCTGAGATCTGAGGATTGAGGTTCAAAGCCAGCCGAGGCACTAAAGTCCATGACACTCTTATCTCCAATTAACCACCAAAAAAACCCAGAAGTGACGCTGTGGCTCAAGCCTTGAGCTGAAGAGCTCAGGACAGCACCCAGGCCCAGAGTTCAAGTCCCATGACACAAACAAACAAACAAAAAAACCTTCAAGCTGATGAGTCTTAATTAAGTGAATTGACAAGTGGGGTTAGGTTAGCATCTATGTCTTAGCCAGCAATCTGACATCTTTCTTCACTTTGCCATGCTTTCCCATCCCCCACGTTGGTTCAGGCCAAGATAACTTATGGCCCCTTGCCTGGTCGTCTTGAATTCATCTGTGCTTCCTTCCAGTAGTATTTATGAACTGTAATCCCACTTGTCCATATCACCCCCCGCGTCTTACTTACCTGTTGGTTCTCTAGTCTTTCTAAGGGAATAATCTAGAGAAGTCCAACAGTCATATTAAACATAATATGGCCCATCCGAATCTAGCACATGCTATATAGTTATTTCAAATTATAGACACACAAATATATATCAATATAATTAAACACGCCTTCCTATATAATCTGTTTCCATATGTGTAGTCAACTAAGCTCAGATCCAAAGTACTAAAAGAATTGCACTTATAATAAACACATAGAGACCTAATCAATAATTCCTTAACAACACAGCAAAACTACCATAGCAATGCCACTGTATTCTAAGAAATCTAGAGATGGTTTGAAGTAAATTGGAAGATGCACATACACCATGAAAATCTAACACAGTGTCATATAAGGAACTTGAGCACCTGCAGATTATGAGGCAGGTACCTTTGGAGCCTGATCCAGCAGTGAAGTCCTAACAGCAAGAGAAAAGGTAGAATCAACCATCCCTGAGAGAGAAAGCCACATTCTTTGCTCAAATGTGCAAGGAACACAAACTAGGACAGATAGCCGAACAGTGTTCACTGGCCCCACTAAAGGATCTGCTCCTTGCTTAGATCACAATCACTGATGAGGTTAAGAGAACTTTTCTTTATACCCCCGCCACACACACACGGCAGGCTCCCTAACCCTTGCCTTAGTAAGTCAGGATTTGTGCAGAAAACAAAGTATTCAAAGAGCCAATGACAACTGCCTGCGTATGAAGTTTGTGTCTAGAAAATATGAAGTATGGCATACAGACTGACGAGTATTATCCTGTGTGCTTTCATATAACCAGAACAGGGAGAACTGAGTAATCAGGTCCCTGGCATCGATGGGCATGGCACAAAAATATTTATGACCCTACAACTCCTCCCCCAAGACCTGATCTCTTTGCACTAAGGGTAAAAATAGCAAGTATAGAGTCCGTCAGAGTTGGGAGAAGCATCTACAGTCTGCCTCAGACCTTTCCACCTTTTTCTAGCTGCTGCCAGTTCCAATCCATGCTGCAAGAAGAGCTGGCACTAGGCCAGGACATCCTATGAGCCAGGTCAGCACTCTGCATTGAGGGCCTGAGAACAGGGCACTGATGCCTGGCAGCACATCTGCAAACCACAGGCATGAAATACCACTGCATTCCTGCTTCACCATGACCAAATGAACCCAGGATAGGTCAGTGGCTGGCCCAGGGCCATACTCACAAGCATCTGCGCTGTGGTCCATGCAGGAGCCCTGCTAACCACATGCATGACAGCGTCATATGCTCCTGGTGTAAAGGGACATGATCCAAGCACATCCACTACTAGCCACCTCTCCTTTCTCCTCCAAAGCTGAGCACTGGGGCCACCCATGGGATTCCGACTAAGCTCCACGACTTTGCAGCTGCTAAGGCTTATCAACATGTTATTCCAATAACGGACTGGAGAAGAACAAGCCCCACCCCCCTTCACCATGCAGCCTACCTTCTGTTGCCTCTCTCCGGCTCGTGCCTGACATCCACAATTTGGATAAAGTTCAAGAATAAACTGCTGGGATTGGGGTTCCTGTATCTTCCCATTCACCCCACCCCATGACTAGTCACCCACCCAGTTCTTCCATGCAGGATTTCTTTTCTTTTTCTTTTTTTTTCCTTTTTGTCAGTTGTGGGACTGGAACTCTGGGCCTGGGCATTGTCCCTGAGCTCTTCAGCTCAAGACTAGTATTCTACCCCTTGAGCCACAGCATCACTTCCGGTTTTCTGGTGGTTAATTGGAGATAAGAGTCTCACAGATGTTAGTGCCCGGGCTGGCTTTGAACCGTGATCCTCAGATCGCAGCCTCTTAAGTAGCTAGGATTACAGGCTTGAACTACCAGCGCCTGGTCCCATCCAGGATTTTAACTTATCTTGGTCCAGTCTGTGACATCTGCTCTCATCACATAGTTGTGACGTTCCAGTATCTGAACCTAGTTCCCCTCATCTGTAAAGTAGTGTAGAACCACCAAGTCCATGGACCTGCCCATTGGGCCTATTTTTGGTGGAACTCCCTCAAATAACAGCATGTGACCCTGTCTGGACTTTTCCAAGCTATGACTTCAGTACCTTGATGCTGGTGGGGTCCTAATCTTCGAATGATTCACACGACCACATTTCTAGTCAGGTCATCCATTTGGGGGACTTTTTCAGTACCATAACCTTCAGTTGTACTTTGATTGGGGGAACATTTTTGGTTCTTTGAGAATTACCATATCAATCTGCTTAGTGTCTGGCTTTCCTACCATTTTCCACATCAGTGTCTTGCACAGATAAGATCAAGGAGCCAATGAGCGTGAAGCAAGGAGCCTGTTTTCCCTGATCACAACAAGCCTGGTGCCTCAGAGTTAGGGATCATCAGAGTAGAGTCAGGGAAGGAGCTGATACACTCATGCACACAAGAGCTTGAAGGAGCCATGCTGAGAGGGTCAGAAGATGTGACACAAATGCTTGGAGGAAGAGGAAGAAGAGGAAAAAGAAGAAGAAATAAAAGAAAACCACGGCATAGGGATGTGCTCTGTCTCTTAAACTGAGAGAACATTTTGTCAAAACCCTTGCTGTACTGCAATCCTCACACTTGATTCCTCATAAGAGGTACCTCTCTCTCTTAGAGAAGCTCTCACATCCCACCGCTCCCTGGGTCAGGGATACAGTAAGACACAATCCAATGTCATTCTTTGTCACTGTGTATTAAACATGGAAAAGGAAAATGAAAGGAAAGAAGGGAACTATGTAGGAAGATAGGGTCAAATCTTCTGACCAAAGCATCACCTTATATCGGCCCAAGGACAGACCCCTTCCTGTTCAATGCTGACTGGGAGCCCAGGAAAGATGGACATGGAAGAACATGTGCCCTGGTTATCTATGCTGGTGTGAATGATCAGTGATAGAATCCTAGGGTGTTCACTATTGTTCTCATGCTCTCTGCAGACTAGCCCACTGCAGGAAGAAGAGCCCCTTGCTTCCTGGTTTCTCCCTGTCACCACTGAGATGGGGTAGCCTCTTAGGGCTAGAGAAAACCATCAGGGAGGGACAAAGAAGCTCTAGTCCTTTGTTCTGCTGGGCCCAGGAACACAGGAATGGACTTTCCTGGCAAGGCAGAGCATGAACATGTAGCCCAGTGGCCAGATACACATGTGGCAATTGGCATCTCGATGAACCATCAAAACTTGATCTGCCCAACATATGGGCTCATTGCTGAGCTGACAACAGGTCATATTTTAGGTAAAGCATGTGCATTTGCGTTTAGGTTTGGGGCAAGAACTTTGCTATGATAGGCAGATTCACAAAACATTAACTAATTGGGGACAAGTTCTTAGTCCTTCCCCTTCCCATCAGGAAAAACATAGTGCTTCCATCTGGTCATGAGTACAGTGATAAGGTGATGTTAAAATCTTCTGTCTTCTGTTTCCCAGAAGAAGTTCGCAGACATTCAAGGACACAGTCAGTGCGAAGCCCTTTAGGCACTGCTCACAGAGAGAGCTCAGAGAAGATGGCTGGTGTGTAGGAAGAAGAATGCATTCTTATCTCAGCTCTGCCACATTTGGGGCACCTATTTTCTCTCCTCATGGGGTCTTAATTCTCAAACTGGATAAGAACACAGGACTAAACCTTTAGTAAACGAAATCTGCAAGGGAGACCCCAACTGCTAGACTGCTCCCCTCTAGCCCTTCTATGAAGACCCAAATTAGGCTTTACTACTTTGAGGATCCACAATGCTTAGGCCAGATCACACAGCTCCCCTCACAACCATTTCACCTTCTGCTTATTGCCCATGTTCCAGGACCCCACGGAGTACTACTTTGGGTGGGTGGGGCCAATGTCCTATCAAAGTAGGGAGAAAGCATTGGCTGCATCAAAGCTACTCCTCTTCCCCCAGCTGCAGGAGGAAATAGGAAGACAAGCTGGTGTTCCACTTGTTTGCCTGGAAAAGGTACTGGGGCCTAGGTGCAGGTCATGTGCTTTTGTGTAAGGGGGGGCTAAGGAATGTCCCTCCCACCACCACTACACACACCGTACTTGGCTATCCTTGTCCAATTCTTTCTCAAGGAATGCGCTTGGCTCGCAGAGGTTCGACCCAGGCTGACCTAAGCCAGCACTTAAAAAGCCAGCCAGATTCTCTATGCTGAAAAGGCTGGCAAGATGAAATGTCCCGTTTTATAATGTAGCCTCCTACTCCAGGTCTTGTGAATCAGAGAATTCTGATTCCCAATAGGTTGTGATCTCACCAGAATTAGTAGCCAGGTTGCTTTCTTCTCGGAGGGAGACAAAGTGACAACACTGTCCTCCTCCTGCTCCCGTGTGCTTTATACCTGTAATTCTAGCTACTTGGGAGGCTGAGAGACTGAGATATGAGGATTGTAGTTCGAAGACAGCCTGGGTAGACAGGTCCATGAGATTTATCTTCAATGAACTGCCAAATGGAAGTGTTGTGGAGTGCCAGACTTGAGAGGAAAAGCCAAGCAAGAGCATGAGGCCCGGAGGTCAAACCCCAGTACTGGCATAAAAAAGTGATTTAGAGACTGTAGACAGGGCTGGGCGCAGCCGAGCAGTGGCTGAACAGCTGGATCATGTCTGCCTCCTGCCCCCCCACAAACATGCTGCTCAGCACATACCTCCCAGGAGCTACACGAGCTGTCCCTCTTGCACGAGCTCATGACCTGCTTGAGATAGTCTAGTCCCTGAGGCTCCTGCCTGGAGGCCAACAAGACAGCAGGAAGGAGGCTCACCAAATGGAAAAAAAAAAGACCTGGAAGAGAGTTTGGTTGCTGAGGAAAAAATGTAATATGGAAAAAGAACTAGTATTTGGGGGGGGTGGTATTTGTAAATGTGCTTTACAGGTAAATGACTTCTGCATGAAAGTCTGGAATTTCACCTCCCGCCATCCCACCCCAACACCCCGCATTCTAGACTTCTCGGCGTCTTGCTGAAGGGACCCTGGACGGAAGAGTTGTGAAGCAAGCCAGCTCCTTCCCAAGATGGTGGGGAGGTGAAGTCCTGAAGTGAAAACACAGGCATGGCCACCTGCCACTCCCGGAGCACAAGGACTCAGCCTGGCTCTGCAGCATCTGCTTGCAGAACACAAGCAGCTGCTTAGACTGGGCCGTTTCAGCTTCAAGGGCCAGCAAGGGATTTTGGAAAGAGCCCTGTCAAAGGCCTCTGTGGAGGGGTTTGGGTGAGGCCAGGCACATTAGGACCCACAAGTTCTTTTCGCCTTAGGCAGGACTACGCGAGCTGATCCCACTGCTATCAGGGCATCACCTCGTCGGCTGTATCATGAGAAAGGGCTCAGAGGAATTCGGGATTTCCTGCAGCCACTGCTTACTGCTGTATCCCTCATACCACAATTATTTTTGCATCCTGTGGGCCAAGGACTCAATCATACAAAGATGCTACCACCATCTGCACACAAGGCAGCTAAAGGGGTTCGAAAGGGGTTCAGAGCCAGATGCTGGTACATCATACATATAGTATTATTCTGGAGGCTGACACTGAAGATCAGATTTTTGAAGCCAGTCTAAGTAGGACACATCTCCAATTAATTCCCCAAAAGTCAGAAGTGGAGTTGTGGCTCAAGTGGTTATCTACTACCTTTGAGTGGAATAACACTAAAAGACAGCACACAGGCTCTGAGTTCAAGAGCCAGGACTGGCACAAAAAGAAGTTCCGAAACTGTAGAGCCTGGGGCCGGGAGTTTGGCCTGGTGGTAGAGTGCTTGCCTAGCATGCAGGAAGAGCCAGATTACATTCCTCCATACCACATCCATAGAAAAAAGCTGGAAATGCTGCTATGGCTCAAGTGGTAGAGCCCAAGCCCAGGCTGGTAAAAAGAAAGGAAGGAAGGAAGGAAGGAAGGAAGGAAGGAAGGAAGGAAGGAAGGAAGGAAGAAAAGAAAGCAAGCAAGAGAGAGAGAGAGAGAGAGAGAGAGAGAGATAGAGAGAGAGAGAGAGAGAGAGAGAGGGAGAGGGAGAGAGAGAGAGAGAAAGCAAGCAAGCAAGCAATTGTGGAGCCTTCCCCACTCCAGCTTATCCTCTCTCTCCTTTCCATCCCTTAGAGTACCTACCACATACATCCTCACTGATGCCACTTCCCTAGCACTGACTAACACTGGCTAAAGCCAACTGCTTTATGTCTACTTAGAAGTAATCACCAGTGAAGCTCAAAAGGTAAGGACTACTCAGAGGCCCCTCCTACACCCACATGAAACCTCAGTCTACAGCTGGGAGACAGGACTGCACTCTTCTTCTGTCCCAGGTCTTCCTTGCTCTCCCCCTTCTCACTTTCCTGTCCAGCTCCATCTCAGAGTCCTCTTTGGCCTGCCCTTCCCACTATAACCCCCCTATTACTTTTGAATAAGAGATGGAGGCCTAGAAAGGAGAAAGTATTTGCCCAAGGTCACATTTTCCTTTCTGCCACAAGCATTTATGGGAAGCTAACAGCTGGGCTGGGTACTGGGGAGAGCTGGGGAGACAGACAGGAGCCAGAGGAGGGGAGACGGGCCCTGTGGGCCTTGCCAGAGTGCTGCGTTTCCCAAGGAGGCGCCCTTTGGCTCTGATCCTAAAGTATGCAAAAATGAGTAGGAGCGCACGCGGGCAGAAATGGTGAAGCAAATCCTGCGTTTTCATTTTTGTTGTGGTTTTCTTTTCCAGTCTAAACCAGGCAGTGTCTGATGTAAGCATTTTCTGCCGGGATCCCCTTCCTGTGACTGGAATCTTGTGCCTGCTCTCTCCATAGCAACTCTGTGCCACATCAAGCTGTCTGAGAAACTGACCTAGTCATCAGAAAGTGGCATGTGGAGCCCGTGATCACAGGGACCACAGTGAGGGGGCTGGACCTAAGTGCCTGAGGTGTATCCGCAAATGCATCCAAGGCCAGGGACCACCAGCAGCTTCGGGATGCTTACCACTGCCCCAGGTCTCCTCTAATTGGAATGTGGCTCCAGAGGTCCAGAGCCACTTCAAGCCACCAGCAGTAATCTCAAGACAGCTCTGCAGAAAGAGGGGGCAACACAGCAGGCGTTAAGGAGCAGTTGGGGCACTCCAGGCAGCTCCTCCCCTGTTCAGAGGCAGCATTCCTGAAAATGGTCTCTGGGTCTGTCCAGAAACTAAATCCTCCTGGGATATCTGCCTAAGCTGCAGATTCCTTTCTGCCTCCTCATCTCCTCAACTCAGTGTGCTCACTAGCCCTGGAGAACGACATGCACAGGATGTCTGCTCTTTATATTTTTTACTCTCTTTTTCACCTAGATCTGTCTGTCCTACCTCTGTGTCTGTCCTCTCAGTTCTCAGCCATCCCACCAAGCAGAGTGAGTAGGAAATGCCTGCTAAATGCTTCAATGAGCGTCAATAACTCCATTCCAAATCCTCAAACAAGATCAGAGCAAGTTGCTTTCTGTGCCTCCGTTTCCCTTCAAGAAAAATGACCCTCCATCACCCCAATCAGAAAGGAAGCAATACAACAGCAGTGGGAAGTTACAGGAGTTCTTTGAAACAAAAAAGATAGCAAACCAGATTTTTGTTAACATGGGAAATCAGACTAACAATCTACATCACAAATGCACCTATTAAGGAATTTCCAACCAGTTTCCTCAGGTGTGACGGGTGTACATCCTGAGCAGCTTTTGTCTAGCCTAGCCACCAGCTTCCCCCTTGCCAAGACAACTATGAAAGAGTTCCCAGCTAAGTCTCTGAGCTAGATACCCAGCTGCTTTCACACAAGTTAGAAAACCCAGAATTTTGGGAGTCACATGGCACACTCAGGTCTGCCCACAGCTAGATGGTACGAGAGCTTAGCTTTGAACCTAGTGTCACTTTTGGTGCGGTCCTCTTCATCTCCAACTTCACCCATTGCATCGCCCACTAGAAGGAAGAAACTGGCCAGTTCATCCCTTGTCAATGGCCAGTTCCCAGTGCACTTCCTTGTGCTGCCATGAGTCAGTTGTGTGAGGGGGGAGGGAGGATAGGGATCCAAGGGCCTGGGGTTTCAGCTTAGATGTTTCTCACTTCTGCAGCCTTAGAGAGAAACTTTTCTCTTCCATGGCAGTGGTTCTGTCCATACAGCCTGGAGAATGACAATGAAGGTGGCTTTAGGGTTCCGTGAGGCACAGTCTGTGTTGCGTGTGGCCTGGTACATTATAGGCTATGACCTTGAGTTGACATTCAGACCAAAGGAATCAGTCACCTGCGGAGACCTGAGTGGTAAAGAAGAGTAGGCTTCTAACTTGTATAGTGGATCAAGCCTGAATTGGGGGTATTTTTTTGGCATGCAAGTGAAGATAGTTGAGGAGACAGGTGTGGATGCCTGCCTCCCAGCAGGTCTTGGAGCTAATAGTGGGATCCCAGAATGCCTGGTCTGTAAAATCTCTCAAAAGGGCATGATAGGGGTCTCAGACGCAATATGGGATCAGAAAGCAGCATGAGTGAGGTTGAAGTATGGCTCTTGGTATACTGGAGCCCTGCTTTTCATCCAGAGTGCTTTGTCTCAGAAGCAAGCAATCCCAGCTGCCATTAACCTTCAGCTCCTTACAAAGTAGCTTATCTGTGTTCCTGTCCCTCCTCCTCACCAGGTATGAGGATTTTTCTTCCACCCTCCACTGTCTAGCTCACTGCAACACATTTGGAGATAAAGAAAAATTGCTTTTGGTGTTTCAGCAGTGGGTGAAAGGTACTGTTAAGCAAGTGCAAAGGAGTTGATTTTGTGGCCTTGATTTTGTGGCTGTTGAGCTCCTGATCCTGCTTCTAAGTCTTGATCCTCCAGGAAGTCATACCTTAGCTTTTCAGGTAGGATGGCTTCTGTGGTGTGGGCACTGGGCCTAATTCTTTGTGCCTCCTAGAGCTGCAGCACTATAGTGATAGGGAGCTACGTCTGTCATGGACTCATGGGTGTCCAGAGGACACAAGTGAATAGATTTTGAGCGCTGGCAGGGTGGTTAGTCCTGCTATGGGTGGCTTCGGACAGCCAAGATGGTAAAGAGGGCATGGCAGGGCAGGGGTTTGTTTTTTCCCATCCTTGAGTGAGTGTTCTTTCTATAGACGCAGTGTGGGAAATAGTATAAGCACCAAGCTCTGTAGAACATTGTGTCTTGTGAATGTCCCTGTGTTTTGCTCACCACATCTGGACCTGGTCTTGCAGATGTGACAGTTGAGGCCCTGGGAAGGTAGTTGAACATCTCATGGTTCATTCTGTAGCTGTGTGTATGTGTGTATACACCTGCACACTCACACTTGTAGAGAAACAGAGACAGACAGACAGACACACAGACACAAACACACACACACACACAGACACACACACACACACAGACACACACACACACACAGACACACACACACACACACACACACACACACACACACACACAGATCTATAGCACTTTACTATAAAGCCTCAGTCCAGTGTTTAGACCTTTCAGTCCTGGTTGTAGATCTGAGGCAGAAGTTGAAAGACTAATGAGACCATGGCAAGACAAAGAGCAGGCGTTAGAAACTTCGATTAGTCTCCCTTCTCTCAGTTCTTGTCTGTCTGTGCTTGTGTGAGTTTATCCTCACATGTTTCTGCATTACCTTTCACAGTGCTAATACTAAGTGGTGTCCTTCATCTTGTCTCGCAGATCCTAAAGCCCAGTCACAGACCTACAATGTATCTTATGACAGCTTGGAGCAGTTGTGGTGAGAGGTTGTCGAGCATATTACCTCTTTGGGCCAATGGAGCTGCCCAGGTGTCTCTAGGTCGGAAGTAGCAGAGCCCACATCAGGGCCTGAGCTTTCAGCTTTTCTGTGAGGCAAGGTATCACTGTGCCTTTCCAAAGAGGACAAGGCTCTTGGCTTCCCCTGCCCACATCAAAACAATCCAGCCACAGAGCCTGTGTGCTGCAGATTGCTTCGATATCACCACAGTGACACTTGATTCGGCGCCTTCTGTCTGAGCACAAGCAGCTATTTTCCCGTGGCCCTCCCTGAAATCGCCCTATGCCCAGCACATGTTCATCACAAAGCACATCAACTCCTCTCTCATGGGCTCTAGAGCCATGACGAGAGCGTCTGGGTGAGCCAGCCGGTGGAGGTCAGTTTTCTCATCTGTAAAATGGACATAAGAGTTCTGGGGAGGTAAGGTTCCCTGGTTCCCTGAGTTTTGAAGCAATCAAGTCTTGGATCACCCTTCCCCCTCCCCGGAGAAGTATGGATTATGGGTGAGAAAACTGATGTCCGAGTTTGTATCCTCCACGCACCAATTAGTGCGTGCCCCTTGCTGCCTCCCCGTTTGGCTGCCTAGGACAGTGAGTCGACAGCCCTACCTGGAACAGGTGCCCACCTTGTGGGGCCAGCGGAGGGTCGGGTGGGCGCCGGACGTGGGCTCCCTTGAGTGGGCAGTGCCCGACCTGGCCAGACCGTGGCGGCGCTTGCTGGGCGCGGGGCGCAGCGGGGAGCGCTCCGGGAGGCGAGCAGGCACGGACTGGGCTCACCCGCAGGAGAACAAACAGGTTTTCTCCGGCTGCCTGGAGCCTCGCCCCTCGCCCCTCCCTTCGCCCGGCCCCCTTCCTCTGCCCTCTCCTGGGGTAGGTAGATGCGCCTGGCACATTCCGCACATTCTCCCGCCAGTGTCCTCCTCCTGCCCGCCCCTTCCAACCCCTCCCCACGGGGCTGCGCTAGAAATCTAGGCGCGGACGCCCCACGCTGAACCCAGAAAGAGTTCTTCAAGGCTTCACCGCGTGGAAAAGTTCCAGGCGAATTCCTCTGGGCTCACGGCACCCGGGCCAGGAAGCCTCCACCACGTGAAGGGCCCCGCTGACTAGCAGCGCTCCTGCCCGCGCCTGCCGAGATCTGGCCCAGGCTCAAGGCCAACGACTTCCACAGATGCTGTCGGGTCAATTGTGTCCAGAACTACTGTGCCTAGATCCATTTTACAGATGGAGATCCCAGACAGGGTCTAGGAGGGGGCGGGGGTGGCGGTGGCTGAGATCATGCAGGAAGTCTAGGAAGCTGAGTAGGAGGGAAAAGTGAGGGAGCTGCTGCTGTCAGCTTCAGCGCCAGGACAACTGACATCCTGCAATGGTATGCAGGGAAAGGGGTGCTGGGGCCCCCAAGACACAGTAAACAAGGCTACCTCGCAGACTAGGCTGAAAGACACATTTAGGCGCCAGACTCCATGCACTTTCATACATGTTTTTTATTTATGCTGACCGAACAATCCTTGTGATGGTGGCTGGGTCGTGATTTGAGAGTGAAGACAGAGTGAGCATGAAAAGATCGAAAAAGAATATTCCTACCTACTCAGAAGGCTGACATATAACCATCACTGTTTGGAGCTAGCCTGACCCTACAAAACTCCTGTCTCCAACTGATCACTAAAAACCTGGAAGTACACCTCTGCCTTCAGTTGTAAAGTGCTAATATTGAAAGAAAAAAAACAAACCCACAAACCATGCCTTAGGCCTGGCTGCAAAACACACCCTCACTACCACTATACACACACACACACACACACACACACACACACACACACACACACACATTTACCAGCAGCATATCTACCTGATATGGTAGAAAAGACCCTTTACAAGACGAAATATTTAAGCCAGCCAAAAGCAATGGCAGACAATTGGCTACGGATCAAAACAATGGACCAACAGAACAGGTTCTCCTTTCTCAGATCCTGAGTCTGTAGCCCAAAGGCCCTCCACAAATCCACCCATTTCTCTCCATGCCCAGAAGCTCAGCCTCCTTGCTGACTTTCCAGCCTCATTGGAAACCTTCTCCAGTCACTGCTTACATAAAACACTGTTGAGACACTTTAGATGGATGAATATGACCATGTTTCTCTTCTTGATTGCTTCCCATACCTATTAGAATCAAAGTGAAACTCCTGAACATGACCGAAAGATTTAACTGTGCTGGATCTCCCTCTCTGCAGGCCCACCCATTGTATTCTGTTCCTCACTGCACTGCGGTTACATTGCCACCCTATGCCTTCTGAACACATTATGTGTCCTCTTACGTCCAGCTATCCACACTCCTACACTGCCCTTCCTGTAGCCCCTCTCTACCTACTGAAGTCAGTTATGCTTGAAGTGTTCACTCGAATGTTCCCAAGCGCTCCCGTGCCTGTGACCCGGTCAACCAGATCACTTCCTCCTATGTGCTACCTTACTTCCCTCTCAGCACAGTAGCTATCACCCTTTGTTGTTTAGCACAGTGAGCACTGGGACCTCAGGAATCCATCAGCCTCACCACTGAGTCACACAGACCAGCTCTCAGATCTAAGGCATTTGGAGAAGATATAGGACATTGAGGTTGTAAAAGGAAGGGGTCCTTCTTCACGAGGAAAGAGGGAAACTGTGTGTTCTGAAGGGAATTGTAAGGAAAGTCACTTCATCTGCCTTGCTTAATGCCAAGTATTTTTGTCCTTCCAATATGGTAGGACCTCGATTCATGGTTAGCATCTGACATCTCCGCTTCCCTCACTATGGTTCTTGGTAGCCATGGACTTTATTTGGCATTATTAGGATGTGTCACACTCCTCTAGCATTTGTTCTCCTCATGGAGGTGACATAGCAGTGAATCAGAGGTAATGGGGAAATGGGAACAATTGCTGTCATCAAGGAACAACAAACTCACTCCAGAGTTCTAAGTGTCTTTCTAACACCATGGCTGCCCAGTAAGGGCTGGCGAGGTCTTGAATACTTTTTATGTTTCTGGTGACTCAAAACCCTGACCATCACAGATCTGTCATGCTGTTTTAGCCAAAGACACCAGCCTTTCCTCAACTCCTCCCTCCTGGCCAGACTGCCAGGCCCTGCAGCGGATGTTGCCTGCAAACAAGTTTGACTCGAATGGTAACTGCCCTGCCCTGCCCTGCCCACCTGTTCACTGCCCCAGCAAAATCTTCCAACCCTAACTTCCACCCCCACTATCTTCCACTACTACATATAGTCACTTGCCACTCTTCTAAACCTCTCCTGGCTTGTGTGTGTCTGTGTGTGTCTGTGTATGCGTGCGTGCGTGCGTGTGTGCACACATGTGTGCGCATGCTAGTCCTGGAGCTTAAACTCACAGCCTGAATACTTTCACTGACTGAGCATTTTTGCTCAAGGCTAATGCTCTACAACATCAGCTACAGCTCCACTTCTGGCTTTTTTGGTGGCTTTTTGGAAATAAGTCTGCTCAGACTGGCTATAAAACCACATTTTTCAGATTTTAGCTTTCTGAGTAGCGAGGATTACTACCTACTAGTAGCTAGATGTGAGTTACCAGCATCTGGTCCTATAAGAAATTATTTATTGAGGGCTATGAGGGCTTGAACACAAGGCCTCATTTGCTGGCTAGTGCATTATCATTTGAGCTATGCCCTCATCCCATTTTTTTGCTGACTATTTTTGAGATACAATTTCAAGAACTTTTCCTCCTGGACAGATCTTAAACAGTAATTGTACTACTCTAGCCTTCCTGGGAATTAGAATGGCACACATGAGCCACCAGTGCTCAGCCACACTGACTTCTTTACTGTTCAGGCAGCAGACAGACACAGATTCAGACTCATCAAGTACTCTTCTATCACTGCCCCTTGTACAACATACCCCCTTTGTTTGGAATGATATTTCCTCTTTGAAGATACCAGGTGATCTTCCATTGACTCTCAGCTGTCATATTGTCTTCTTCATGAACCTTCCCTTAGACTCCTTTCAAGTTCCACTGGCCACTGGCTGCCTCCCAAACTAGGCTCTACCTCTACCTGGCCTGACCTTGGTCTGTGCCTCTCTGCTCTCCTATCCTCTGACATCTTAGTCCATAGCCTTAGCTACTATATATATATATATATATATATATATATATATATATATATATATATTATATATCCAAACCCAGGACTTTGTACATGCTAGGCAAGGACTCTACCACTAGGCCACACTTCCTGCCCCTTTAGCTAAAATATTGGCTAGTGCCCTGGCCCTTCTCATGATGATCTGTGGCTTGGGTAGCAATGCCACACTTTCAGAGGACCAGTCAACACCACAAGCAAGCCACCAGCAAGGTCTGGCTGGTTCCAAATACAGTAGATTCGGGATAATCTGGACTGTGACAGGGCATAACAAGTCAAAGATGGAGGGAGAGAGTGGCAGAGAATGGCAGGTAGTGACCCTGTACTGAGGGGAACCAGGTGAAAGCCAGTAGATGGAGAGGGGGACAGGTGGCTAGATGGGAGCATGGGTCACCAGCATTCCAAAGTTGAGAGGAAGGCCCCATTTCCATCTGCAGGGCTGGGAGCAGGGCTAAGGCAAGCCTATCTGGCCAAAGAGTTCCAAGTTTGAAAGGGGAAGTGGGGTGGGGCTTTGAAAGTTATCAGGCTCTAAAGGTGACCCAGGAAGTGTTCCTACACCAGAGAAGACTGAAAACTAAAACACCATGAACTCTGCAGTTGGAAGGAATGGGGACACAGATCCAGATACGGTAGGTCACTAGTCAAAAACCACATAAGTAGTCTGACAGAGCTGAGACTAAACTCTGCATGCAGTGACTCTATATGGATCTCCACCCAGCTGCCTAGAGGCTGGGGTGCTTAGGTTCCTCTGTAGCAAGGGATGGGCTCCTGCTTGCACCCTAATCCCCTCTTCCCCTCCCTCCTTCCCAGGCCCGCCCTGCCACCTCATCCTCCAAAGTTCTTCAACTGGTTTCCACTTGCTGGGTGACTTGTGAGACTCCCAGCAGGATGGGTTTCCTGGAGGATGGGGTCAGCAGACCAGGCAGACTAGCCGAGAATGAGCCCTCTGGAAACCTGAACCTGTTGTGTTTGAAAGCAGCTCCTCTGCTAGTAGCTACTTCAAAACCTCAACAGATGGGGTATACTCTCCACCAACTCAGTGTTGCCTTTGGGCCCCCTGCCATGCCTTTCACTTGTGCTCTTTGCTGTGAGGTCCTGGTCCTGCTCTCTGGCATGCCCCACACTCTTACTTGGCAAGTGCCCCCCATGCATTGCACAGAAACCAGGCATACCCAGTCCCAAATAGGAGCTGCCGTGAGTCTGGGGAGGGAATGAGAAGGGTCAGTCTCCCAGGGATAGCAGCCATCCTCATGATGATTTGGTCCACTGACAGTGGCCCCACTGGGACCAGTGACTGACCCCCTCTTACAATAAGGGGACATGAGGTCCAAGGGGTATGAAGATATTTACATCCCCTCCAAGGGGATCAGGGCTTGGACCACTGTTGTCCTTCAAATCCGCTGCTTTTAATAACATCAAGAGCACTCACTACCAGTTTTGCTGTGCATGACCTGATGCCCTAGAACACAGACTCTTGTCTTCTGTCTCTGGCTCTGAGGCAGCCCCAGGCCAGGCCTCCAGAGCACGAGTGCACGAGTAGAGCCAAGGCCTTGCTGGCAGATAATCCCCACATGCCCTGAAGAATGGCTTTTTTCCCTGCTTTAAGAATCATCCACAGATCGGAAAAAGAATGTTCTAATTGGAAAACCTCCCCGCCATGGTTTTCCGGAGTTTTAGTACAGTTGGCCGGCAAGGAGGCTCCTGGGATGAGGAGGAAGGGAAGTGATGAGGAGGAGACAGTGGGCTCCCTGCCCAGCCACCCCCCCCTCATTCCCTAAGCTCAGCTCAGCCATTGCTGGCCAGAGCAGGGCCACGCGAAGGGTCTGGGCTTGGCTTCAGTCTGAAAGACTCAGAGGCTGTCTGCCTTCAGCTGGGAGCTCCTCCTTGAAGCCTGGTCCAACCACATGCCCACCCCCATACCCTGCTGCTGTCCCACAAGTGTCTGGTTTCCTGGGACCCCCTGGCAGCCTGATGTCCACTGGGGATTGTGAATCAGAGCGTAGAAGGGTAAAAGCATAGTAGCTGTTGCATGCTCAGAGTTGGGAAAACTGGAGTTGGCAGTGAGGTCAGTGGAGCCCCAGCCGTGATTAGGAGCCTGGGCTAGAAGGCCTGACACAGGGCTACAGGTGACACACAAAGACTGCCATAGTTTTCTGAATTTGATTTTCTGTTTTGTGACAGTCCTGGCATTGACCTCAGCGCCTGGAGGTGTCATTGAGTTTTTTCCTCTACCACTTGAAGCATCGCTGCACTTACAGCATGTTGCTGTTTAATTGTAGGCATGACTCTCGTGGACTTTCCTGCCTGGGCTGGCTTCAAACAGTGATGCTCAGATCTCAGCCTCCTCAGTAGCTAGGATGACAGGCGTGAGCTTCAATCACAATTCCCCTGCATCCACCTCCCATGCCTGGCTGTGAACCCTGACTTCCAAACGAGTTGCATCTGTCCTAAGCAAGAAGGACATCTACTCAGGGGCTCTGGTATTTACGTTTAATTGCCTTCCAATGAAACATTGGGAAATGTGTTCTTCAGTCTTACCGCCTTTTTTCAAGTGCTCCTTTGTTCCATGGGGCCAATGACTACTGTGTTGGACAGCACGGACAGAGGACAGGTCCATCATCACAGAAAGTTCTATGGCACGGTGCTGCTCTAGAGGCTTCACTTTCTTCTCAAGGGGACTCTTCACTTCCTCCTTCATTGATCTGTCCACCAGTCAAGGTCCCCCTACAGTGCTTGGCTGAAGCTCTCTCTCCCCCTATGCTCACTAACCTTTGGATAAACTAATATGTCCCTGCTTGAAAAGCTCACCTATGTCAAGGGTCAGATCAATTGGCTCTTGCAGCAGAATGTGACAGTGAGTGGAAGGAGGAATGTTTGCAATCAGGTGGTTAGTGACCACATGATTTCAGTATCTATTACTGTGGACCACCCAGCCTCACCCTGAAAACTTCCTACTTTTCCCACCTTTCTGCCTCCAAAGACCCTGTCAATGTTTCCCAGGGGCAGCCTGCATGCTGAGGTGACCTCCACAGCCTGTAGGGTAGGCCCCTACTTTCTCACTGCAATCTCATTTTCCAATAAACTTGTGGAGCTGCGTCCAAAACAAGTCTCTTCAAAGCTGTTGATGACCTTCCAGTGTGGTTCCTCCACTCCTTTTCCGTTCACCGGCTCTTGTCTGTCTTCATTTTCCTCCCTAGCCAACTAAGACTTCAGGGCCCATCACTTCAACTGCTAACTTGTCAACATCCTAATCTTTCTGGCCTTATAATCCTTCTGATCCCTCTGCCCTATACATCTGGGCAAATCTAAGCATTTGCATCATGGAAATACCTGTGGTGCTACAATGGATCAGGCCAGCAAAGGTCATACCACTGTACAGAATAATACTAAAATAATGTCCTAGATTCCACTGAGAATGTAAGACCTTTTCAAGGACTCCTATCTTTGTAATTATTCCTTTTTTGCACTGCATCACCTATCTTGGTGGGTATGTAGATCAGTGGCATTGTTCTTCCCATGAACCCCACGAAAAAGTACCTATCTCATTTGGAGCACTGCCCAGCATTGTTCTAAAAGTGACTCTCAGATGCTGGGTGCCTGTGGCTCTCACCTATAATCCTAGCTACTCAAGAGGCTGAGACCTGAGGATCAAGGTTGAAAGCCAGCCTGGACACAAAAGGAACTGAGACTCATCTCCAGTTAACCTCTAGAAAATCGGAAGTGGGGCTTGGCTCAACGGTAGGGCGGTAGCATCGAGCTGAAGAGCTCAGGAACAACTTCCAGGCTCAGGGGTAGGGTGGTAGCCTTGAGCTGAAGAGCTCAGGAACAGTGCCCAGGCTAAGTTCAAGCCCCATGACACACACACATACACACACAAACACACACACACACACATACACACACACACACACACACACACACACACACTAAAATCTCAGTTGGACCCGACTATGCCCTTTATTTACTCCTCCATTTCTCTATTCTGCTCTGCAAAATTCTAAAGAGTTGTCAACATTCATTCTCTGTACTTCTCTCATTCTCTCATATCCATGAGGATTTCAAGCCTACAACATCTTTAAAATAGTTTGCATCACCAATGATCATCACATTGTAAACCCAATGTTCACATTCCTGCACTCATTTACCACCTAGCCACAGGTGATAACTCCCTTCTTTCTGGATAAACTTGCTTTTCTTAGCTTCCTTGACACCACACTTTATCTGAAAGTCACAATCATAAACTCTGGAACCGGATTGTCTGGGTACAGACTTCAGATGTGCTCATTAACAGCTGTGTACATTTGGATATGTTACTTTGTCTCTCTGGGTTTCAATTTCTCACCTCTTTAATAGAAGGAAGAGTACCAGAATCCACCTGCAAGAATCATTATGAAGGTTAGAATCGAGATGACAATTACATGGCTGTGCACAATGAATGCTTGTCGCTGCAAATAATGTGACTTGAAATCACCATGAATGTCTAACAGTTCCATCAAGCTAAACAGGTTCCCTGTTTTGGGTCCTTTAAATCTTTCTTCCCTCTCTCTGCATGCTCTCTGCAAAGCAGCCACAATACTTCTCCCTATGTCTGTCCAACTTGGCAAAGGGGCAGCCTCTGAGACTGCTCCTTCTCTCTCCCTTTGTACATTAGGGGCTGGCTATGGCCCCTATCTTGTCGGGTTCTAAGCTCCTGAAACACTGAACTCCCACTGGACTTCCAATCTAAGCCTTGCTTTGTCTCTAGACCTTAATGTTGACCTAGGTCTCCCTGCCCTGGTTAACCACCATACTCTCTTGTGAGGTAAGGATAGTGCTTATAGCAGAAAGTTGTCTTTAGCTACCAAGACTTAGGGGATTATATCCTCTACTTCTTGCAGTACTCGTCACCTGTGGGGTAAGTGTATTGTTCAGTATCTTGCTCCACTTCTTGGATGTAGAGTTCACAGCTCATACTCTCTGCCTCCTCTGAGCCCTTGCTGTGTACACTCAGCAGATGTATTGTGTATGTATGAAGAAAGGGAGGAAAGTTCATTGAAATGCAGTGCATGATGAAGGTGACATTCCAGATCAGTGCATTAAAAGCAGATCATTTAAGAAATGATGTTGGAACAAGTGGTCATTTAGGAAAAGCAGGCTAGACTTCCTACTTTATGCTCCACACTGAAATAAACTCCAGATGGCTCAAAAATTTAATGTAAGAAACTAAACCATAAAAGTACTAGAAGAGTCTTGGGGTGGGGACAGCTTTTTCTGAGTATGTCATGAAAACCAGAAACCATAAAAGAAAAGATGGAAAAATTAAAAACTTCTGTATGGCAAACCCACCATAACTGTCATTAGACAAATAGCAAATGGTGAAGCATTGTTTGCACTGCATGTGATAGCTCAAATCTTAATCTTCCTAAAATAAATCCAATAGGACAATGAGCTGGCACACGAACGGAACATATGAAGCTAAAATGTTTAGAAAGACCATCATTCCTACCTCAGTCTCTTTGATGGGGAACTGAAAATGGACCAGCAAAACATGGAGTTGTCTGGGCTGTGGGAAAATGGGACTTTCATGCTCCATAACTCCTAAGGAGTAGGAGGATAAATTAGTGCCCCCTTCTAGAATGGTGACCTACAAATATCTAAGAAAATTAAAAAAAAAGAAGACCTCCTTTTGATCTAGAAATATCAATTGCTAAAGATTCTTTTTATAAACTCATATGCATAAAATAGCACTTTTGTATATTATGTAAAATGTGATGCACCATTACCTAAGTATTCTGCCGTGTCTTCTGGCATTCTGGAATAATCTGTCCTTGTCTCAGATGAAAGGCCAACTTCTGTGCTAGATTGTATCTTTCATTGCCTACTCAGGACATCTCCTAACAGTTCTCCCTGTTGCTTGGTCATCAATTATTCCTTCTTAACTGAGCTTGTCTGATCATCACGCACACTTGCATGCTGTAATTCTACCCCCCATAAAATCCAACTTTCTCTTGACTCTACCTTCCTCTCCACTGATGGTTTCTCTTCCCATTACAGGAAAAATTCTTGAGGGAATTATGTACATGCACCATTTCTGATTCTTCTTCCTCTCTCCTTCATTTCAACTACTAGATAGAAATCAATTTTGTCAAGTTCACCAATTGTCACCTCCCCCATGTTGTATTTTATAAGACACCAAGGGCTTCTTTCCTATCACCTATGGCCCCTTCTCAACTCCTTCTCTTTCCCCAGGGGGAACCTCTTGGCTTTGGAAGGATTCAAGATTCTGTCCTTAAAACTTTTCTCTAACTCAGGTCCTTTCCCTGAACTCCAGAGTGCTATATATACTATCCCAGTCAACATCTATTGTGGTGCCATCTTGGGGGAAGAGACAGCATATTGGCCTATTTGATATTTCCCTCTGATTTTTTATTACAGTCAGACTATACATAATAATAATCTTTGGCCATAGTGATTAATAACAAGGTTGGAAGGACGGTTGCTGGGCAGATGTCCTGGTAGAAGCACTTCTTGTATAAGGTGATGGCAGTGTGCGGTAGTTAGCATCGGGCGATCACGTATAAGAATACTGTCTTTATAATTCCACATTTACTCACTTCGGGGGGTAGGATTGACACGAGCAACTCCATATTGATTCTGACACCTTTCACATAGACTTCATCTTCTATGTACCAGTCCAAAGTAAGCCTGTTCTTTCTGAAGTGGATCTCAGGACAGTTGATGGTGACACCAACTTCTAGCAACTCAGGCCAAAGTCTTTGATGATATCCTGGACTCTTTACTTTCTCTTGTTCTCCATTTCTCATCTGCCAGCAAATCCTACCACCTGACCTTCCGAATAAATCCACATCTGATCACTTCCTCCCATTTCCATTGTTTGGCCAGTGAATGCATTGTTTCTAGTTGCTTTGCTATTATGAATAGCACTGTTCTGCACACTTTTGAACACATCTTCAATTACAGAGCAAGAGATTCTCTAGACTAACAATTCTCACAGTTTGGTGAAACAGTTCCAGAACCTCCTGATTCTGATAGTGATTTTGATTGGGTGTTAAAAAACAGAGTGCTGGATTTGACCTCCCAGACATCCCTCACTAGTGGGTCTGAGGCAGGACCAAACATGTTTGACCAAAATTTTGTTCCTAAGTGTCCCTGGTGCTCCATACCCTTGGCAATACTTGGTGTTGTAAGCTATGTTGCATTTTGTCAGTGCAGTGGGTAGAAAGTGCTAACCTACCAAGGCTTTGAATTGTGGTCTCACATTTAGATATTATGACATTGTAACTGCATTATGGGGGAAAATTAAGTACAAGTTTGCTCATTATAGCATTGTTCAAGCTTACATTCCACCAATATTTGCACTGAAAATTTACAACAGAGTGATTTATGACTGATCAAGATGATGATTTTAGATCTCCACTAATGTGGAACATTGTCTATACCGTATCGCTAAATGAAAGAGAGAAAATCAATTTGCATAAAAGTAAGAAACATGCCAGTGTGAATAATGTGATTTCATTTCTCTAAAATTATGTAGGTGGGGTCGGGAGTTTGGCCTAGTGGTAGAGTGCTTGCCTAGCATGCATGAAGTTCTGGGTTTGAGTCTTCAATACCACATATACAGAAAAAGCCAGAAGTGGTGCTGAGGCTCAAGTGGTAGAGCTCTAGCTTTGAGAAAGCTCAAGGACAGTGCTCAGGCCCTGAGCTCAAGCCCCAGAACTGGCCAAAACACAGATGAAAACAAAATTATGTAGAGTATCAGAAAACCCCTTGGAGAATATTCATATTTGCTGTGGTATAGAAGATGGATTTTCAGTTACTTTAATTTTTTTGTTTCTTTGCTTTTACTTACAACGTCTGACCTCTGAAAAATATGCATATTTTCTTTTAAAAAATCAACTTTCAAAAACTGCAGTTTCAGATTCCTCGTGTGCGCATTTGCATAGAAAGTATCTAGAAAGTTTCACATGAAATGGCTCCCAGTGGCTGCCTTGAGGAAGTGGGTTCGTGTGGGCTGAGTGGGAAGGTTCTTTGAGTTTTCTCTATTTCTTGCTGTACTCTTTGAATTTTTATGACAGTGTATTACTTCCATAATAAAAAGCACTAATAAAACAAAAAAGGGTGCTATTCTTAACACCCAGGGTAGCCTCACCAGCCCCTGAAACTGTAGGCCCAGCCCAAACAGCCATGCTGAGGCCCCCAAATGCTTTACAAGGAGCCACTTAAGTCATGCCAGACACCCCCCCCCCAACACTGTGGCTGAGGAAACTTTCAAGACAAAGCTGGTGCTACTCACTGCATCTGGGTGCTGCTTTCATCCAAGAGCAATGTGTGTCACCCCCATAAAATGAGTGGCTGTGGGTTTCTCCACCCTCTGTGCTGGAAGGAGAGGCCACCCCCCATCTACACTAAAGCCTAGAGAGGAACGATGAACACAATCAAAAAGCCAACAGGCTGTCAGAGGCCAGAGAGCTGCTGTAATAAACCAACCTGTTTTTCTAACCAAGCACTTTTAAGTCCATAAAGATGAAGTTTGCAAAATCAGAAATACATGGGGATGGGGAACATGAACATAATCAGAGAGCACATTCACCTGAGGAAGAACTAATTGTATCTAAAACAAAAAAAAACAGACCCTGTGAATTACTGAATGCATAATTTGACAGCAGAGAGTGGTTGCTTCTCAAACACCACTAGAAGGGGATTCTCCCTTCTCATCTTCTTGCTTTTCTTAAGTAATGGCAACAGACACCTTATCACAAATGGTCAGTCCCTTCATAGAGTGTGTACGTTGTGGCTGTCCCGTCTGGTTTTCCCATGCCCCCACAAGCTCACAAAGACAGAAGCCAGTTCCCATTCGACTGCCCCCGCCCAAATCATTGTTGATAAGGTCAGGTTCAGGCACACAGCAAATGTTCAGTAAGTATTATAGAGAAGGGGATAAGATCATTTGCGCACACACTCCTTCAAAACCCTTCCAAAACACGCATGCGATTTTTGCAAATGCCTACCTATCTAAACGCAAAGTTAATCCTAAATGAGGTCCTGAAACCCATACAGGGCAAGGCAGTAGGAAAACGGCCCTAGTGGGCCTCTCCGTATGAAGTCTGGATTCCATACAGGGAATGTGGAGTCACATTTGTCTGTCTTCTCTTAGCTCATCCTGTGGCCACTTTGATGTAGGTTTCTTGCACCAGCAGAAATGTTACTATGTGGCTGGGATATACTTTCCCAGCCACATATACTTCTCCCCTTTCCCTGGCCACCACATTGAGCTTCACCAACCCTGTTCTGCTGAAAACTGGAGTTCGAATTCCCATGCAGGACAGGTGCTTACTTGCACATGGAGGAGTGGACTTAGATCAGAGTGCTTTGGGCTGGGAGGGGGAGGGTGTTGCTTGTATCCATTACTTGCCCAAATTGTGTATTAAGAAATGAGAGCTGCTATGTGCAGCAATTCAGGAACAGGATCTATTCTTCAAGATTGACCTTCTGTGGACTGGATAGTGAAGTTGCTTTGGGGGAGACACTGGATAGAGGGGTCTGTGTCGAAATCAAGAGACAAGCTGATACCAGACTATGAGAGGAATGGGGCCATCCAAGGGAAAGGCCAAGCATGTGTGTGGATAAGGAGCAGCTACCACAGGGGATAAACAAGACATGACGTAGGCAGTCATGGGAAGCACTGAGTGCATGTAGAAGAATCAGAGAAGATAGTGCTGCTGAAGGGGAAAGAGGCTGCAGGAATGCCTTGCTAGTCACGTTCTTCAAGAATCCTCAGAATGCAAGAGGTGCAAAACGCCTCCTTGGGGCGGGGGGCGGTTGCCTTGGATTGAAGGAGACTGAAATCAAGTCTGAGACTGACAAATCTCTGTCCTCTGAGTTTTAGTAACCCCAAGACAGCAGAAGCTTCTGAAACTTGCCCATTAACTTGCTGTTAATGGATGGGCAAACCCAACTTGCCAAAAGTGGATGGAGGGTCAGAGGTATATACTTTACTGACATTTATTTAACATTGTTTGTAGCAGGTACTGTGCCAATCACTTTACCCAAATCACCTCATTCCATTCTCATAATCCACTATGTTGTAAGTGTGTCTCTGCCCCCATTTTGCAAATGACAGGAGTGAACACTCTGTTTGGACTTAGGCAGTCTCACCGCAGAGCCTGTACACATGCCTTTCATGTTTATAAACCATGGTTCAAGTACTTCAAGTGGAGTCGATGCTCGCTATGGGAACTGCACTACAAGTACCAATAATGGAACTGATGCTTATCAATGGTTTATGCTCTTTGGGAATACTGATAGGTGCTTTGGTTAATGAGCTTCCTGAGAAAATCATCCTCGGAGGCTCATCTCCCTTCTTTCTGTCACTGTGGATGGAGGCTTTCAAAATTAAGTTAACTAATTAAGTTAATTAATTCCACAGGCCTAGAATGTATGAGGCTGATGTAACCTGTTGCACAAAGGTGTGGCACAATGCCATATTTCACGGGAAGTATGGGATTGGCTTTTTAGTAGAATATTTCTAGAAGTATCTGGAGATGATTGAAATTTTGTAGCCCCACGTTGAAGGGTTAGCTGTCTGCAATGAGAGTGAGGACTGTATGTTAGCAGCCCCTCGTAGAACATGCCCCATGGTTGTCTTTCCTCTCAACCAGCTGTTGCCTTTGCAGAATGTCTTGTCTTGGAACTGAGCAAGGCAGAGCTGTTCCTTTCCACCAAGGCTTCCCAAGCACATATGCCACTAGTATATGTTTCCCCTGCCCGGGGGTTGGGGGGGAAAGGAGCCACCACTCTTCTTGTACCAGTGCCCCAGCTGATACATGCATTGTGTTGAAGAAGCTGCAGACCCAAGGAGCATCTCCAACCTTGATTTTTAGCTTTGAGTCCTAGCAGGAAGATGCCAAGGGCAATATGAATATGAAATTATTGACTTAATGTGCATTTCATTTAAAACTTTTATAGCAAGCCTGCACTGTATCCAATTTCAATTCCATCCTGCTTCATTTCAATGAATTAACAAACACTTGCTCTTGATATAAGAGACTATCACTACAGCTAAGACTCTGTTTAGTTGGGGTTTTTCGACATCTATGTTAATAAGTGGGACTAGACACCGTCCATGCTTTTCCAATTAAGGAATGTGCCCTATTTTCCTAGTTTCTGGTGGATGACAAAATTCACTACCCAGAAACCTGGGCCTAAAAATTTTGTTTGGAAGCAGAAAATGTGAATTCGTATGAAATTAGTGGGAGATACAAGTGAAAGATCTGTTGTAAAGAATTGGCCAACGCGATTGTGGCCACTGCCTCAGGAGGTCCAAAATTCACAGGAAGGCCACTAGGAAAAGCAAGCAGGCTCTTGGATATGTGCCACTGCTGCAGCCCATGAACAGAATTGCTTCTTTCTCAAGAAAGCATGAACTATACTCTTTACTCCTTTCAGCTGATTAGCTAAGGCCCACCCGAATGTTGTAGGACAATCACCTGCAAAAAGTCATGGAATAGGAGAGCTTCATCAAGTCTGTCAAATGCTTACACAGCAGGACTTAGTTAACTGAATAACTGGGGTCTGAACAATTTTTTCCCCAGTCCTGGCCTTAAGCTGAGGTTCAGAGCACTGTCCTTGGATTTTTCTCAAGGCTAGAGCTCTACCACTTGAGCCTCAACACCACTTCTGGCTTTTTCTAGGTATGTGGTACCAAGGAATCGAACCTGGGTCTTCATGCATGTTAGGCAAGCACTCTACCACTAGGCCAATCTCCCAGCCCCGGTCTGAACAATTTTTATTCACACTTCTGACCCCCCAATGTATAGATACCAACGGAGTGTCCTCCAATTAAATTTGATTCGGATTCTGGTTTCCCAGAATTAGCACAGACCCCATAAGATTGCCACCACTTCATATGCCAACTCAAGTTCAAAGTTACCACCTGTACATCTGGCCAATAGGTTGTATGCCCAGGGTTCTCATCATCCCCTCTTCATGACCCTTAATTTGAACAACTCACAGAACACAAGAGAACACTTCACTCTTACTATTTATTATGAAGGGTAGTCAAGAAGTCATTGGTCCTTGTAGGGGATTGTGGGACCCCACAATACTTTCCCTTTGCTTTCAGGTCATCAGGGGAATGCTTTGGCTCTGCCATGTTTCTTCTTCACCATTGCCCAAAGTATTGAAACCAACCAATTATGGACTGAAGCCTCTAAAACTGTGAGCCCACGTTTGTGAGCAGTTGTCAAGCTGGACACTTCGAAATACACTTCTTTTAATATATACTATACTTGAGTACAAAGTTAAAGTATATGAGAGCACAAACCCTTGAGCTCTTTGGGGTTTTAATGTACCCCCCACCCCCTCATAATCTGAAAGCTTCCAAGAGAATTGTGAAGGGATGGCCTTCTTTGTTATTAAACAAAGATAATCTTTATATCTCTGATGATGTGCAGGTCTTATCGGCTAGGACACGCAGGTGAGGTTTTCAGTAGTCAGTGCCAAG
Organism: Megascapheus bottae; assembly: GCF_031878675.1. NCBI lineage: Eukaryota > Metazoa > Chordata > Mammalia > Rodentia > Geomyidae > Megascapheus > Megascapheus bottae. The sequence goes on along the minus strand of NC_143547.1, from coordinate 104,210,429 downwards.
AACAGAGCTGCATAGCTCACAGTGTTACTAGTCACGGCTGAAGGATGAAAGGAAGATGGGGGACTGGACTGTGGCTTCCACTAGGTTAATTAGTGGTAGTTGAAGGTAATATTCCAACCCCAGTCTCCTAGCTGGTTACAATAGCACGCCTACTGTCTGACCACCAAAGGGTTGCTCATGGTGGGAATAGCTGTAGCCCTGTCTTTCTACAATGCCATGTGGGTCTTGGTCTGTTTCTCCCCTACTCTGGCTTCTGGCCCAGATTGCCTCTGATTCCCAGCAGACTCCTATCTTTGGGCATTGCAAGCAGCTACTTGCCTGATTCACATAATACGTGCTTACTGGGGTCTTGAACAAGAACAGTGGAGGGATTCTACTTAGTTTTCCAAGGCAGGGGATACTCTGGCCTTCAGGGTTACAGGAAGGGAAGCTTTAGTGTGATGAATACTTGAAAGTACAGTTTGGTGGGCATTTTTTAAAATGGCACTAAGTCCATTTTGTCACTAAGCTGTGTGGTTAATATGTATGCATACACAGAAGCCATCTACGTGTGGTGTTCTCACAGCTGATCGGTTTGGAGGCTGGCAAAGCTGAGGTGTGCTCCCCAGCCGTGCTCTGTGGGATGGAAAGGCACAACATGTTACCACAAGACAAGGCTCATAGCCTAGCAGTCACCAGACTTTGCTTGTGGCTAAATCTGGGCACAGAGTGTAGATGATGTCACTAGAGCTTCATGTTATTTCATCCAATTAACTGAGAGTTAATTAGTATGTCCAAGTGCTTTGAAGATGAGGAGCACTGTTTATTCATAGCTGGAGTGGCGGTGGCAAGCTAAGAGACTACCTACTTTGAGTGAGAAGTCAGGCAACCTTTCTGTGTGTGGCTAAAGGGAGGGGAGGGTGTCGTCAGACAGGTGGAAGGACTTTGGTTTGCTAGGGAAGCTGGAACAAAGTTCTACAGCATTAAGACTGGGATGAGCACAAATGCATTCTTAATTCTGAAGGTCGGAAGTCTGAAATCAAGGTGGTGCCATCAGGGCCATGTTCCTTCAAAAACTCTAGGGAGAACCCTTCCTTGCCTCTTCTAGCTTCTAGTGGCTCTACAACTTCCTTGCTTTGTGACATATTGCTCCAATCTTTGCCTCCTTTTTTCAAAGGACTATCTTTCCTCATGTGGCCATTCTCCATTTCCTTTTCTTTCTTTCTTTCTTTTTTTCTTTCTTTGCTTCTTTCTTTCTTTCTTTCGTGTTGGTCCTAGAGGTTGAACTTAGGGCCTTGGCGCTGTCCTTGAGCTTTTTATTTGTTGTTGTTGTTCAAAGCTAATACTCTATCGTATATGCCACAAGTCTATTTCCAGCTTTTTATTGGATAATTGGAACTGAGAACCTCATGGACTTTCCTTCCTAGGGTTGGTTTCCAGCTGTGATTCTTACAGATGTGAGTCACTACTGCCCATGTCCTTTTCTTATGAGGATACCATCATATTTGTTTAGCTACCCCCCCCCAGACTTATCTTGATAAAGACTCGATTTCCCAGGGCATCAACATGCTTGTTGCTCCAAGCCATCGGATCTCTGGTGTCCATTTCCCTTCTTTCTACATCTCAACGGCCCACAGTGCCCTTCATGCCTTGAGTCCTGTCACTCACAGGAACTGGCCTCTGTAGGCTTGGTCTCTGGCCTATATTGGAAGCTTTCTTGGTTAGACTATGGATGGATGCTGTTTACCTAGGAGGTCATGATTTAGCCTGTGACTTTTCCTCCCCCAAATGATAATTCTGGCTCCAAAATAGTGGTGCAAATGGATGTATCTATGTTTGAGGTTCCATCTTTGCTACAGGCTGCAGCCTAGACCCAGTTTAAGAAGTTCCAATCCCCAGAGTGAATGCAGTAGCAGGTGAAGTGCATACTTACTTAGGTCCCTGGGTTCTTAGGTGCATCCTTTGAAATTTCTCAGTATCATCCTATTTTGGTGATCTCTAAATAGGTCTCACAATAATTAATTGGTGCCAAACTGATTTTGTGAATGGTTGGAATGGCTTTGGCAGATATTCTACTCAAGGTTTCTGGCCTGCTGGAAGCCAAGTGAAGTAGGTTGGGAATTGGGTAAGCAGCCTTCCAGCACCCTATCAAGAGCCTGCTTCTTTAGCTAGCTTGATGGACTGCTTTGCCTGGATTTGTGGCAATTGAAGCTGCTAAGACTTGCCTACCCTTTGACCTGTCTTCTAGCTACAGCCCAGTCTTGTAATTGGGCTCCACTGTCTCCTTTGCCTCAGTAGCCTGTGCAGAAAACCCCCTTTGTCTGTGGAGCCCCACAGTGCCTGGGCTTGACACCCAAATCTATCTGCTTCCACCACCTGAGCTAGTTTGGCCTCCCTGTCTTGGCTGAGCTTCAGACAGAATCTCATGCTTGATGGGTTTTTGCCAAACAAACCTTTGAATACCATGACACTCCTACCTCCTATTCCACCAGCTAAGGGAGCTCTCTGCTGAGTCTCAGGTATCTCTCTAGTCATTTGATAGGAGAAATAATGACCCCACTAGTTACCCGTCTCAATCCCCTCACACCGTTCCTTAATTGGCAAAAGAAATTTTACAGATGTGATTTAAATGAAAGCTCCTGAAATAGAGATGATCCTGGATATTCTAAGCGAGATCTAAGTGTAATCACAAGTATCCTCCCCAGAGAAAATCAGATGGAAACATCATGGTAGAATCAGAGATTGAAGTAATATACCTTGAAGACAGAGAAGGGACCACAAGCCAAGGAGAACAGGTGGCAGAGAGCATTTTTCTTGTTAAAGAGCAAGAATATGTGTTTCCATCTCAGAGCATCTGGAGCAAGTAGCCGTGATGATCTTGACTTTTACACCACTGAACTAATTTTAAATTTCTCATTCCCAGTACTGTAAGTATGAAGAGCACAATAAGCTTACATTGTTTCAATTGATAGGAATACTCTACCCTGAACTAGGTGTATGTTTTGAGAAAGTTCCCTTCCTCTGAGACTTCTCAGGTTTCCCCACACACACTGGCGACAACAATCTGCCTTGCTGGCTCACCAGTCATTGTGAGGATCAAGGGACAGAGTCTCTGGTTAGGTGTCCATCTCAGTATTTGTTGATGAAATGGACTGGCTGCCTAAGGACAGGTCTTTTTCTCCATCATCTTGCTCAGCATTTTCATCTTTCACACTGCTGACCATCCTCTCTCATCCTTAACTCTCTTCTCCCTAGATTTCCTTGGCACCCTAGTTTTTGGTTCATCTTTTAGTCCTCAAGGCCTCACCTTTCATTCTCCTGTGCTCTGATGGCTTCAAGTAGCAGTAATTGACTAAAACCCTTCAAGCATCTCTTCCTTTATAGAGACTTCTACTTGGAAACCCCATAGTCAAACAAATTTATCATGGCCAGAATAGGGTCCAATCTGTTCTTCTGCACTGCTTATATATAGTTTGCCCTCTTAATCTAGGTCCCCGGTCCAGCAAAAAGACATAGCTAGCTGCTAATTCCTCTAAGCTTGAATCTACTAGCTACCTTTATCCCTTCTCTCTTTCTTAGTACGGGACTATTTCTGTATGTTTAAGTACAGAACCTTTTCTCAATTATGTCTTGTCTTTACCCATCACCACTTCCTCAGGGCAGACACATTCTCTTCCTTACTGGTACCTACCTTCTAGTTCTTCTCCTTGCACTTTCCCCACCATCTAAACACAAATGTCACCATATTTCTTCTGAAGGGTTGATCAAGTCCAAGGTTCTTAATCCTCACAGTGTTATCCCTGATCACAAGAATATGGGAGTTCCCTTAGTTTGGAAGTTGGAAAGCCATCCATTCCTCTTCTCAAGCTGGCCACATCAATGCCATTCTCTTAGGGCTGGCACAGCGATCACTGTGTCCCTGATATTGTTCTTGATGTGACATCTCTTTTCTCTGTGTACTAACAAGACTTTATTATGCTTCATATTCTATGTTTTCATCAGTCATGGGGCTTGAACTCTGGGCTTGCATGTTGTCCCTGAGCTCTTCAACTCAAGGGTACAACACTACCCCTTGAGCCACAGCACCATTTCCCATTTTGTAGTGATTAATTGGAGATGAGTCACACGGACTTCAGCGCCCAGGCTGGCTTTGAACTGTGATCCTCCGATCTCAGTCTCCTGAGCAGCTAGGATTACAAGTGTGAGCCACCATACCCAGAATGCGTTATTCTTTTTTTAAAAAAACATTTAAAAATTCAATGAAGAAGCTATCTTCGCTAATTTACAATATATACCTCATGGTACTGAGCACACTCACCATATAATTGAACATCTATCCTCAAAACCTTTTTATTTATTTTTGTGGGTCCTGGAGCTTATATTCTGGGCCTGGGTGTTGCCCCTGAGCTCTTCACCTAAAGGCTACCGCTCTACCTCTGGGCCTGGGCTCTGGCCCTGGGCGCTGCCTCTGAGGTCTTCAGCTCGAGGCTACCACCCTACCCTTGAGTCACAGAGCTAATTCCCATTTTCTAGAGGTTAATTGGAGATAAGAGTCTCATGTCCTTTTGTGCCCAGGCTGGCTTAAAATCTTGATCCTCACATCTCAGCCTCCTGAGTAGCTAGGATTACAGGAGTGAGCCACCACACTGGCCTCAAAACCTTTTTATCTTCAAATGAAACCGTGTCCTGTTAAAATGATCTCCCTAATCAGTCTCTGGCCCCAATATTCTGTGAGTTTCTTCATTGGTTGGATGACTCTAGGTCCCTCATAGTAGAAACATGGATGGTTTGTCCTTATTTCACTTGACTATATATACATATATTCTTTCATCTATAGATTGGCATTTGAGCTGATTTTAACTATGGATTATACAAAAATCTCTTCAAGGTTTTGCTTTCAATTCTTTTCAATATGTACCAATAAGTGGAATTGCTAGATCATGTCACAATTGCTTAATTTTGTAAAGGCCTAGATTGTTTTCCATAGTAACTACACCACTTTACCCCTCCGCCAGTAGTGAACAGTGGCTCTACACATAAAAACAGCTCCCTTTTTGGCTTTTTGATGCTTGGGCTGGCATCAAACCACAATCCTCAGAGCTCAATGTTTGGAGTAGCTAGGATTACAGGCATGAGCCATTGGTGCCTCACACATTACTCTTAAGATCTGGCAAACATTTTCTTTATGGGTGAGAACTTCAACTATAATTTTGCCATTGTAGTTGAAAGGTAACTATGGATAATGTGTACGTGCATGGGTGAGCATTATAACTGGGCCACTTCTGCATCCCTCTGAATATACCAGGTACTCAATTTTTTGTGAACTGACATTTCCCCCCTTCCTCCATGGACAACAAAGTTGATAGTGTGTGTACATTATATATGTGTGCATGCTACTTATCTGTTCAAAAGGGAAACCAAGGGATCGGCTGGGAGTTTGGCCTAGTGGTAGAGTGTTTGCCTAGCATGCACAAAGACCTGGGTTCTATTCTTCAGTACCATATACATAGAAAAAGCCAGAAGTGGTTATATGGTTTAGGTGGTAGAGTTCTAGTCTTGAGAAAGCCCAAGAACAGCGCTCAGGCTCTGAGCTCAAGCCCCAGGACTGGCAAAAGAAAAAAAAAAAGGAAACTCAAAAAGAATTGAGAGCTGGATACCTATGCCTCACACCTGTAATCTTAGCTACCCAAAGGATGAGATCTTAGGCCTGCAATTCAAAGCCAGCCTGTGCACGACCCTTATTCTTATTTCCAATAAACCACGCACTGTAACTCAAGTGGTAGAGGTAGATAGCCTTGAGCAAAAGAGCTCCGGAACAGCCCTGAGGCTGAGTTCAAGCCCTACTACTGACTACAAATTTTTCCCCTGGGGCTGGGTGGATAGGGGGTAGGTCTGGAAAGGTGAAACTCTACTTTGGGTCCTGCACTATTTGAAAATGAGTTGTATACTAGAATAGAGGTTCCCATTCCCTTTTTCCCCCCTCAAAGTTCCTAACTATATGGGTTTTTGAGTCCTTCAGGTTAGGGCATCTCAGATTGGACTCTATGTCCTAACTGCCTTCTTACCTGACTGGCTTGGCATCTTTCCTTCAGTAAACAGCTTGAATCTCAATGGGTAACCTGGGGCTCACTGGCCTCGGAGATCAGAGCCCTTGATAAGTAACCCAGGTTCTGTTAACTGCCTTCAGTGCTCTTCATTGTAGTTTCTTTTCTTTGGAGCTCCCCCTTGTGGCCAATGTGAGAATTGGTCTTTCTTCTGTAAGTAAGTCTTCCAGTCTCAGCATACTTAGGAAGGAGGGTAAAGAGGGAGAACTTTTCACACAGCAAGCCAAGAATATTTGACAGGGAGGGAGCAACATTCTTTGTTAGTAGACAGAAATTCTGGAAGGCTGGGGCTAGAGGACTCACTGCCTCTACATGGCTTCCATTCCTTCCCTGTTTTGAAATCACCTCACAGTAAAATAGTCTACTCAGGAACACACATGGAAAGGACACTGATTCTGCCTCTCTTGGACCCTCTTTCCAAAGCAAGCTTCCCTGCTTCTTGTATCATTATTAATCTTGACCAAATCCTGTTGTTTCCAACCCCTTACCCCAAACCAGCCTGCTCGCTTCTGAATTAAGCAAACCATGAGTGCAAGAAACACCATGATTATTTGTACTGCTGAGAAATACGACATGCTGTTAATTAAACTAGGCCAAACTATTGACTTCTTCCATCTGAAATGTCATCCAAAACTCTTTATCTGCTGGCCATTTCCTCATTCTTCCAGGTTCACCTCAATGAACCGCCTGCCCTGCCCAAGCTGGACCACTTCCTTGTGAATTCATCCCATTCATCCTAAGTGAGAATATCATCTCATGTCTGCTATTACAGAGGCTCAGCAGGTCAACACCATTGCATAAGACACTGTCTTATTTACATTTGTATCTCACTGTCCTGTGGGTCTAGCGGGGTTGCTCTCTCCTCAATCCGAGCTCCTTACTCTTGGAGAAACACAAAGAAGAAAATTAGAATTGTTTAATATTATTACATTTCCATTAGTGTGAGAAGAAACCAGTCTCTATAAGCAGAATTTGACCAGAAAATAGGAAAAGCTGAAAATTTAAAAACTGCTCTTCTTTGGAAGTAAGCCTGAAAGGTTCTGTCAAAACTCCAAGGAGATGAAGGGGGCTCTTGTCTTTGGCTCACTGTCTCCTAGTCTTACATTCACCACTAGGGAGGAGCTAACAGCTTACGTGAACATCATCACACTGGTGGGCCAGATCACCATCTTACTCTAAAAATGATGACAGGATGCTATTGGTAATGTTTTCTGGAATAAACAAAGTAGGCAGGTAATATAACTGCCCCTGAAAGACAACTTGAAAGCACAGTAGGAGGGGGAAAACCAGGGGTGTTCATTCCCCTTAGGGATTAATGGGGATTATAGTCATTTATGCTGTGATTACATGACATCACTGCATTGGGAATCTCAGTCATGTGCCTACCACTTTTCTTTTGCTTCCAGGTTATTGTTAAGGTGTAGGCCCTCCCACAGTAGGCTTCCACTCTGTACTGGTTTGCATGGAAATAGTGTGGTCCCCCTCCCTTAATGAGCAAATGGGTTGTTGCTTTCCCATGATCCTCCTGGATCATGTAAAAGGAATGAAATGAGTGCCTTCAGGATGGTCTTTGTGGTAAGGAATGTGGGGGAGTTCATGGGGGGGGGGAAAGAAAATACAAAACAGAACAGGATGCTTCCTGTTTTAAGAAATAGGAAGCCAGTACCTGCTCTTCTTGTCACTTTCACAGTCACGGAGGGGACAGAACATGCTTTCCTCTATTAGTAAGAAGTTTATAAGCTCCGAAAAAAACCTGACTGAAGACTATTAGTTCATTGGTTTTCAGCAGATGAGGACATGCAGTGAAATGGCCTGGTTTCCAGGGTGCCTCACTTGACCTTCCGCAGGTGGTGGAAACTCTGCACCGTCCGCTCCACGGCGTCATCCAGGGTGACCACAGGCTGGTAGCCCATGACCTTTTTGGCTTTGTCGCAGCTGTAGTAGTGGCATGTGCCAGCCAGTGCAACCCGAATAGGTGTGAAAGTGGGGTGGAGTTGGATGACAGGCCTGAGCACCATCACCACGAGTGACAGCAGGAGGGACAGGTAGTAGGCCACGCAGTAGGGGATGTGATACTTGGGGGCCTCATAATTGAGGCCTGTGAGGATACGAGACAGGAACGTCCAGAAAGGGATGGGTTCATCGTTGGTGATGTGAAATGCCTGGTGAAGGAACAAGAAGTTAGAACCCTCTTCCCTGCTGCTGGGGCCCCCAAGCTCAGCTACAGTTGCCAGCTCAAGTCTCAACTCCAACTGAGGGAAAACAGCTCATTGCTTGTCTGTTACAGCTCCTTATCAAAACAGCTAAACAATGAGGTGAATGAATAGAACAACCCCCTATGTGCTCAGTCGCTACAGTCTACGACAGTCTGCCTTCAGCTCTGTAAATGGACAGCATTCAGGGGAATGAAAGTCAGATGCATGCTTGTAGGATCATAAGAGAAAGTTAGGTTGTACATGGAAACATTATGCTTGCTAATTTTATTATTGACCATGGTAAAATTGATCTTATCTGTATACCACATTCCCCAAACCTGCTATGCTTATTCTAAAGTAAGCCACACTCACCTGCTTCCCAAGTGCCACTAATGTTACGAATGGGAAAACAGCTGACATTCACAATAAAAAGACTGAAAACGGGGATTCCAAACGTAGGAATGAGAAACACAGAAAAATGGAGAAGCCCTGGGGTCAGGGGAGGAAGCAGGTTCTTTAATTTCTGCTCTGCATGCTGCACATAACATTTCAAGATCAATCACCCAATGAAAGGGGTGACAGGCCTGAGCAGTGTGAGCATGAGTGATCCCAGATAAGAAACACACACTGAGGGGTCAAGTAGGAGGAACAGTTGGAGTCAGCATCCCGCCCAGTGGACATGGGGACCAGCATGGAGGGTTCACTTCGATGGAAAAGCACTCTATCAAGCTCTACTGAGAATGGTGTCCTCAGTGTTTGACCACAGGTACACAGCTCACTGACTCTGGCATTTTGTTTATCCCAACATATGTGAATTATAATAATACAGAACTTCCAACTGGAGGGCCTCAACCTTGACCAAGGGGTGCCCTAAATTCTGGGAGAAGCCTTACCTTTCCGCCCAGGGCTGAATTGTGGGAGAGGTGCTCTGCAGCCAGGATATGTCCATGAACCACATTCTCCACAAAGGTGAAGTCCACCAAGTTCTCCCCATTTCTGTAGATGTACAAGGAATGGCTCAGTCAGAATGGAAGTGCCCGTGGACGTGGGCACAACCACTGTCGCATCTAGATGTCTGTAACAGAAGAAGCTTGGCAGACCAGGCATTCTAGGAGGGCCCTGGGGGGAATGCAGAATATTTAAGGGCCAACCAATGAGTATGGTAGCTTAGCATCCTGCCTATCTCATTCCACCCTGACCAGCATCACGGGGAAAGAAATGGAAAGGAGGAGGATCCAAAGAGATGGAGGAAAAGGACACATCTGGGAGACAGCCACCCTGACTGTCACCTCTAGGGCATGTTGTGCTTGGAACATCTGTAATACCCTACATTTTTCCTTCTAGATGCAATCAGTCAGGGCCTTAGTCCTTGACTCTAAGTAACTGTAACCACTGAGGCTCACATTCTCTACTTTCCAAACAGGAAAAGAAAGATTTTTCTCATCCTACACAAGAGGGTCCACACATACAATTGGATAGTGTCCTCCCCAAACTCCTGACCCTCAGGGGCTTATGAATGTGACCTTATGTGAAGTAGGGTCTTTGCACATACAACTCGCTAAGGTGATGGAGCAGGATATGCCTTAAGTCCAATGACTCGTGCTTATAAGAGGAAAATTTGGACACAGAAATGAAAGAGGACGGCCATATGAAAATGGGGGCACAGATAGGAGTGATGGGTATATTGATAAGCAGGGAACATCGACGACTGTTGGCAATCACTAGAAGCTCAGAGAAGCCTCTAACAGATTTTTTTCACACACCTTATAGAAGCAACTAACCTTTCTAACATCTACATAGTGGACCTATGGCTTCTATAACTGACAAAACCAATTTCTATTGGTTTAAGTATTATGTCTATGGTAATTTGTTATGGCAGCTGGACACAATGAATACACAGGGAACCGGTTACTGAACGTCTGTGTCCTCACAATCTTTGTCTATTGGAACCTCATCTCCACTGCACTGTGTTGGTATTAAGAGCTGGGGACTTTGACGCTGATGAGGCCATAAGCGCTCTGCTCTCATGAATGTGACCAGTGCCCTTACAAAAGAGGCCTGTTTGCCCATGTGCCGCATGAGGATACACAATAGGGAACTGTATGAGGAGCAGGCTCTTACCACACATCAGCTTTGTTGATGCCTCAATTTCAGACTTCTTGGCCTCCACAACAGTGAGCAATACATTTCTGCTGTTTGTTAAGTTACTCAGGTTAAGGTATTTTGCTCCACCAGCCTGAATATTCTAAGCCAGTAACACCATTCGCCAAGTTATCTCTGCATGTGTCTTCACCTGAATCAAGGAATGATGGAAAAGAAACGCGGTGTGCTTACCCAATCATGAATTTCATCTTCCCCTTCTTGGCTGCATCGATGAGAATGGGGACCAGCTGGGGATCCCTTGGACCAAAAATGCCATGAGGTCGGATGGCTATGGTTAAGAAATTTTCCTCAGGATCATTGGCGTCTAACACTGCCTGAAGAAGAGAGCAGAAGGATGTGTACATTGTCATTTCAGTCTGTCAAGATGGTGTGACTGGGTGGGGAGCACATAGGACCCAGACAGTGTGGTTTGCACATCTGTAGGCTACCAGGCTGCCTGTTTATCTGCTTTGGGATAACTCTCACTAGTCACTGGTATAAACAGGCCAAACAGGAGACTTGGGTAAAACCCAGAAAGACGACATCAAAAGCCTAGTGTTGGATTTAAAGGCTAGAATGTACAGATGAATTCAGCAGATGTACTTTGGAGCAGTCTGTGGAAAAGATCGGAGAGTTACTGTTAATGAGTCAGTCACAAGCCTTCAGTGAGGCTGCCACCATCAGAGACGTGTGCTGGCTGCACATCTCCCCCAGGCTTAGGCTGCCCAGGCCACGCTGAGACAGTGCATGTAGGAGACAAACCCAAGTGGGTTTGCATCGGAGAGGACTGAATGTGTGAAGTGCAAAGCCTGGGAGAAATATGGCAAAAGGAGGGGAGCTCCTACAGAGCAGCGGTTCTTTCTATCACCACCACAGGGTGGGGGAGGGAGACAGGAGAGGGAGAGGGAGAGGGAAAGGGGCGGGGGAGAGAGAGAGAGAATAAATGTCCTCTGTGGGACTGTATGGAACACTAGAACACAAGGGCACAATCATCATGTATCACATAAAACTTTAATCAACACATGCATATAGCATGGTAGTCTCTTAGAAATATATCATCTTAGTTTGTCTAAGTGCATGACATTTCCACAGTGACAGAAATCAACTTACAGTGCACGCCTCACACTGTTTAGTGATGCAGGACTACACAGGGCAATGAGGTTTTAGCTCAAAAGGAACAAAACTTCCTAAAGCATTTGCTCTATCTATGCTTGGTTAAAACAGGGATTGGAAGGATATCTAGGTGAGCACCACAAAGTCCACGTCAGTGACACTGAGGGCATCTGCTTGAAGCTGCTGAGCCTTGGCTAGTTCAGCTCTGGGTGGGAGACCTAGAACCTCAAGATGGCCTAGCTACATGAAAATCAAGTGTCCCTGGCTCAAGGTTCTGGATCCCTGTGTAAATCAACATCTTCATCTGTAATCTGACAATAGTAATAATTCCCTAACAGGATCATTGTGAAGGTTAAAGGAGGTAGTTCACAGAAAATATAATACTCTCAGAGTATTCTACTCTTAACTGAAAATTCTATTGTATCCACATTACCTTACTTCCCATGTTCATATATATTTTTTCTTGCAAATGGAAATCCTTCACATGTCCACTCACTCAATTAGTTCAAAATACATACTTTCTCCTGTAAGATCTTGGTCTCTGTGTAGTAGTCAATGGGTTTCATGGCATAAGGGAGGTCTTCAGTTCCATTTTTGATGTCGGTGCCCTCAAAGGTGACACTGGCACTGCTGGTTAAAATGAGTTTCTGCCAGAGGAAGATTTAAAAGAAAGTCCAAGTCAAGTATGATTACAATTCCAACAGCTGAAGGATCATGGATGAGCAAGAATGAAATGAAACCTACTCCCATCCCTCTTTCCTAGCCCCACACATGAAGCACTGCACAAGTCATTTGTCAAATTGCATCTCGTCTTCTAAAGTTAATACAAACATTAACACCCTCACTCACATCGATGGGGGTTCCAAACACATTATAACATTACAATCGAAAACAATGGATTTCATGATTTTATTTTCATTTCCACAAAATTCTAAGGACATGTTTAGCTGTAAAAGTTCACCAGTCAAGCAAGGCACCAGTGGCTTGCACTTTCAATCCTTGGAGGCTGAGATCTGAGGATCTCAGTTTGAAGTTAGCCTGGGCATAAAAGTTCGTATGAGAGACTTATCTACAATAAACTACTGAAAAAAGCTGGAAGTGGTGCTATGGGTCAAGTTGTAGAGCACTTGCCTTGAGCACAAAGCAGCTCAGGGCTAGTACTCAGGCCCTGAGCTCAAGCCGCAGGACTGGAAAAAGAAAAGGTCACTGGTTAGTCTGATACCAGCCTTGCCACGTAAGCATACATATACAAACACATGCAAATGCTTGTATATGTGCATGTATGTAACTTTAGAAATGCTTTCCAAGCACAGCACTTGCCTAGCACATATGAGCCCTGGGTTCAATCCCAGGAAGCACTACCAAAAAAGAAAAACAAAAAAAAGGAAAAGCAAATTAGAAGAAAGCTATTCTGAATGGCCCCAAGCTTCTGGTTAAGAGCAGCTTATCTAACTGGAAACCATCAGCTCATATCATGTTTTTACCCTTTTATTAAAGATTCTTGTAGAAGTCCTAGCCACAGTGGTGGAGGATAAGATGAATACAGCATTATAACTCTTTGAAACGAAGATCAAAATATCTACACAGTAAACATAGGCAAAAACATGCAAAGACTTCAGCAAATTTATGGAATTCAAATTCAGTGTGTAAAAATTAATCAAATTCTTAAATATTAGCAATAATTAGAAATGTAACATAAAAGCCACACTCTTAAACATTAGCAATAGTTAATATATAATTTAAAAGTATCAAAAATGAGATACACAGGTATAAACTGAAAACCTTTATGCAGTACAGAATACAACTCCACTGAGGGCTCACGCATAACTCGGGCCGCCTGCCCACGTGCTCTTTTTAACCACAAGTGACAAAGCCCTACCTGGGCTGGTACCTACTGCAGAGAAACAACAACAACAAAAAACAAAACTCCACTGAAACGGATCAAGTAAGGAGATATCTTATACTTATGGATAGGAACTTAACTATTAAGAAGATTAAGAATTCTGTGTGAAATTACCTAGTTCAGTACATTTACAACAGTCCTCTGTTAAGCCCCAGGGACTCACACTTGCAGACCTAGCTGCTCAGGAGATCTGAGCCCTATGCTGAGACACAGACTTTACAGAGGCCAGTGTTGCTGAAGGGAGAGCCCAGGATAAGGCTCACGTAGGACAGGAATACCCATGGCATGCGGATCATGGAACTTAATGGCTACTTGCATTAACTGATTGAAGTCCAGAAGAGTTCATTGGATGCCTATTCGTGCTGGGCCAGTGGCTAATAAATATGCTGGCAACTACACGAGGACTCAGGAGCAAAGCCCCCAACTCCCTCCAAGTTCTGTCCCCAGTGACTCAGTCCTGTGGCATACATCACTACAGGGAACTGTTACACTCAGTGGATGGGAATGCTGGCAATGCCATCTGAGGACCAGAATTGCTAACAGTGCAGCAAGCTACCATGTGATGGAAATGCATATCCCCTTAGGCCTGAATCATACATTGCTATTTGCTACAAATGAGCACAATATTTTTCCTCTCCCATACTTGCTAGGTAGGTGCTCTACTATTGAGCCACGCCTGCAGTGCTACTTTGCTGGTTATTTTTAAGATAGTGTCTGGACTGCAAATCACCTATTTCAGCCTTTCTATCTTAGCTGATATGACAGGCATATGCTGTTGTGTCTACCTTCCCTCTGTTGAGATGGAGTCTTATGTACTTTTCTTAGGCTAGAACCTTGATTGTTCCAATCTCAGGCTCCTGCAAAAGTATGGATGACAGGTGAATGCCACTGTTCGCAGCTATGGGTTACAAATGAGCCTTGCAAACTTTTCTTTCAGGTTGGCCTCAATGCATGATCTTCCTGTTTTTAGTCTCCCAAATAACTAGGACTATAGGTGTAGGCCACCAGCACCTAATAATGGTTTTCTCTTTTAAAACACAAGGAAACTCTGAAAAATGAGCACTAGTCTTAAGCAAAAAAGTTCAGGGACAGTGCCCAGGCCACAGTTCAAGCCCTATTACCAGGATGCACACATGCATCCCTGTCCACACATACAAATGGAAAATTAGGAAAACGATGTGGTGGGCCCTCAAAACATTAAATACAGTATTACTGTATAGCCAAGCCCAGAAATCTCACTTCTGGGTACAGATCCAAAAGAACACAGGAACTGGGACAGATATGTGTACACCCAAGTTTACAGTAACATCATTCAGAATAGTGCAAAGCTTAAAGCAACACATGTGTTCAGATGGATGAAGGAAAATAATATGTCATTCCTCAAAAGGGAAATTCTGACACATGCTACATCATGGATGAAGCTTGATGACATTACAGTAAGTGAAATGAGACTATCACAAAAGGACAAATATTGTATAAGGACACTCATGTGAGTGCTTTAAAGTAGACCAATTCATAAAGACACAGTGATTGCCAGAGGTTAAGGGGAGGGAATAATGATGAGACTGTCTATGAGGTGCACAATTTCTGTTAGGTACAAGCTCTAGACACAGATGGTGTTAATAGTTGCACAACAACATGAACATAATGTCATGGAATGTATACTGCAAATAGCTGAAAGGCATACTTAAATGGTCACATACACGGTCACAATGGAAAATACATACAATGTCTAAATTTCATAGCTCTCTGATCAAAGAACCTAGGGGTCTCTTTGTATGTATTTAGAATATTAAAATCCCAATTGGCCTTTGCAAGTAGTCCTTCATGACAACCAGGGCTGAATTTCTAAGATCTTTACAATATTTAAGAAGTGCTCTGGGTAAGCTGAGGAAGAGAGCAAGTAGAATCCCCTCATAAGCCAGTGCATATTCTTGACAATACTGCTTGAAGCTTTCCCCTTACCTGAACCCCAGCCTTTTTGCAGGTTTCAATGACATTCTTGGTGCCAGTGAAATTCACTCTATAAAAGAGTTCCTTGTTGTTACTGGATGGTGGGGGTGATGCACAGTGGAAAACTGTGCTTACACCTTTCAGAGCTGGGTACAGGTCCTGAAAAAGCAAACACACACAAAAGAATCCCTCTAGCTTTGGGCAGGTCAACAAGCTTCTCATATTTTCACTTTCCAATCTGCTGACTTAAAAATTCTATAATCACAGAAACATACTCTTGTAAAACATTCAAGCAATACAGAAGTACATGGGACAGAAACCAAGGTATACACTTAATTTTTAAATTTTTGTTGCTCATGGGGCTTAGAACATGGGTACTGTCCCTGACCTCTTCAGTTCTAGGCTACCCTCTACCACTTTGAGCCGCAGTGCAACTTCTGGTTTCCTGGTGGTTCACTGGAGATAAGAATCTCATGGACTTTCCTGCCTGGGCTGGTTTGGAACTGTGATCCTCGGATCTTAGCATCCTGAGTAGTTAGGATTACAGGCATGAGCCACCGGTGCCTGGCTATTTTAATTGTCCTTGCTATATTAACTAGTCTCCAATAAAAATGGATTTGAAGTATGAGAAGCCTATAATATAGATGGATGTACTACTCCTTTACATGTTCAGTGGATCTAGTAGATAAAATCCCACTCGATGAAGGTCAATTCATAGACGGAAATATAAATTATATTGAAATGTCACACATCACTCAAAATACTAAAAACAGGCAATGCAATCATGCAATCTTTCCTGCGAAACTACATAGACTATAGCAATTCTCCTGAGAGAAACGGCTAGTTGCAGATTGGAGACAGGAAATAGCTTGCAAAGCTACTGGACACATGATAAAAGAACTCACGAACCAACATGTAGAAGCTTCGGCTAGTCAAGAAGGGGCAGTTTTATCATCAGTAAGAATAAGAATTATTTTTTACCTGGGTGTTGGTGGCTCAATGCCTGTAATATAGCTACTCAGGTGCAGGAGGCTGAGGTATGAGGATCATAGTTCAAAGATATTGGGAGCAAGGAAGATCATGAGACTCTTATCTACCAAAACCCCAGAAGTATAGCTGTGGCTCAAGTGGTATTGCAGTATCCTTAAGCAATAAAGCTCAGGGACAGTGTCCAGTAAGCCCCACTACTGGCATGCAAATGCGCATGTGCACACAATCCCCTCCCCACAAAACAGTAAGAATTATTTATTAAATTGTGGACAAAGCCCTGAATTAAAGCCTTGACACTACAAAAATTTTCTGTGTGTGTGTGTGTTTGAAAAAACACTTAAAGGGAAAAACGAATCACTGAATCTGGGTGCATTACAAAGATTTGAGTAACTGATGAGAGAATGATAGCAGTCAACATTTATCCAAATCTTAATGAAGTAATGTGTTCTTAGTCTGTTTCACAGTTATCACTAGTGGAAGACAATTACAGATCACGTGTCTTAGTTTACCAATTGATATTTTTGTCACAATTTTTTTTCTTAGTTCACACACAATTTCACTTGGAAACCATTCAAGAGTTGGGTGCAGGCCTTTGAAACTTTTCACCTGGTTCTTAAGAACAAAGATGTTCTCTCAAATAACCACAAAAGAATGCACACAAAGCAGAAATCAACACATTAGATACTCTTATCCAACAATTACTTTAGTTTCAAGTTTCTGTCTTGACAATGTCTTTCATAATCATTTTTATGTTTTGGAGGGGTCTTGTATCCACTGACTATTGCATATTGTACTTGGTCCTTCTGTTTTTTTCATCTCTCTTAATCTGGGATAATTTCCTGTATTTCTTTTCCTGTGTTTTATAACACTTCCATTTTCTAACAGGTCAGGTTTTTTTTTTTTGTGGGTCATGGGGCTTGAACTTGGCCTGGATGCTGTCCCTGAGCTCTTTACCTCAAGGCTACAGCCCTACACTTGACCCAAGCCATACTTCCCGTTTTCTAGAGGTTACTTGGAGATAATAGTCTCAGGTCATTTTTATTAAAGAATTTATTAACATTGATTTTTATATCATATTTCAAATGACGTGTTTTTGTGCCTGGGCTAGCATTGAACCAGGACCCTCAGATCTTAGCCCCCTGAGTAGCTAGGATTACAGGCATGAGCCACAATGCCCAGTGTTCAGGTTGGTTATTTTACAGTCTGTCCATCAACTTGTATTTGTCTATTTCCTTGTGATTCCCTTAGTACATAATAGTTTTGGTAGGAACTGCACATTAGTGTAGTTGGTCCTCAGGGTAGGCATACCTTGGATGGCACATGTTTGTTCTATTGTTGCTGATGGTGTTGGATCATTAGATAAAGGTGTGGGCTGGAAGAATCTGGTCACCCAAAACGTATCTTTCTTTCTTACAACTAACAAGCAATGTGTGGTGATGCTGATGCTCCCAGCCTGGACACCTCTCAGCATCCTAGTGGCAAACAGGGACATTTACCTTTTGGATAGACCCTTTATATTCTTTCGGTGGCATTCTTCTGCAAAGTACAATTTCTCTTTACACAAAACCTTTTCCTTCCCTACCTTCCTTCCTTCTTTGGTCAATAATGAGGTTTGAACTTAGGGCATGGCCACTATCCCTGAGCTTTTTCACTCAAGGTGAGGACTCATCACTTTGAGCCACAGCTCCACTTCCAGTTTTGTGGTGGTTCATTGGAGATAAATACCACGGACTTTCCTGCCCAGCCTGGCTATGAACCTTGATCCTCAGATCTCAGCCTCCTGAGTAGCTAGGATTAAAGGCATAAGACAGTAGTGTCCTGCTCAGAAAGTTCATTTCTATAGACGTGTGGATTTTTTTTTAAAATTTAACATTTTACAATCTAGTATCATTCTTATTTTCATTTTTGAGTCTCAAAATGGCCAAAATTTGGCAGTAGAACACCCCAAGTTGGATCCTTGGTCCTTTTGATATGTCCTCATTAATTTGATCCTATGGAAATTACTAAGCTCACTGTTATTAATGGGGAAGTGGGGAAGATAGGGAGTATCTGATTATATGGATTAAAATCTGGCTCCCACTCAGTGTCTCCTATTCCCACAGCCAGATCAATGTGATACCAGAGGTGTGTGGTTTCCCCCTCACCAAGCAAGAAAGCTATAGTGTAGTGCAGGTACCACCCAAGCATCCTCTAATTTTATTCAGTGTGGATGCTATCTGTCAGGTCCTACAGATGAGAGCTAGGTAACTGAGGCCCACATCAGATGCCACTCTCAAAAGCCCAGATGGTTTCACTGGGTGAAGACTGGAGTTTTCCCAATCCTACACTTTTATGGTACTAGGGATGGAACCCAGAACCCCTGCACACAGTGGGCAAGGACTGTACCACTGAGCTACACTCTCCAATTGCTTCCTTACATTTACTGATTTTGACAAGCTCACAGAAGTCAAGAAACATTCATGCTTAGTACTTTCCTACAAAAGTTATTATAAAGGATACGGACAGAAAGATGTACAGATAGAATGATGGGGGGATCAAATGCAGAGCTTCCATGCTGTCTTTGGTGCCCCACTCTGCTGTTCCATCATATATGTGGGACTGATGCACACACAAGTGTGTATCAATGTGGCTGGATAAAAAGGGTCTGTTGTAAGACTACCAGAGTAAAAGGGTAATCCAGTGAGGTCTATCTGCTTGGTCTTCTAGGCCTCTCTGTGCAGCATTCCATTACCCAGGTATGGGGTAAGGATTCTTCCTGAAATGTGGTGTTAGAAATTATATGGCTCACACTTAGTGATGAATTCTAATGTATATGGCTCGAATTGTGGAAACAATGCCAAACTGCATCTCACATAGATACTGATAATGCACTGGAGGGAAAAAGTGGATTAAATTCAAGTCTAGTCTTTTTACATTATAGTAAGCCATGGATAACACTCCAAATTTTGTAATGTTTATATTTACATAGCAAGCAATAAAATCTGCTGTGCATTTCATATTTCCATTTTCATACCTTTTAACTTTTTATACTGTTGAGATTTTATACTCTCAGTGCAGACTTGCCTATTGGAAATACATGATAGCAAAGAGTGGCTAGTGGTCACCTGACTTACTTGACAGTGCCTTCTGAGACCTGTTTCCTGTAAATAGCAGATGGCAGAGGGACATATATTACCACTGTGGGGATGCAGTGAGCAAAATGCAGATAATGGGCAATGCTACAGCCCAAGAAACATAATTCTTACTAAACAAACAGGCTTTAAAATAGGTATGTGGGATCTTGCAAATGAAAAGACTTAAACTTTTCAACTGAATACTAGTCTTCATTTTGCTGCATTCTATAATTTCTCACGCCTATAATCCTAGCTACCTGAGAGGCTGAGTTCTGATGATCATAGTTGAAAGTTATTATGGATAAGAACGTCCTCAAGAAACTCTAATCTCCAATTCAGCCCTCAAAACTTGGAAGAAGAGCTGTGGCTCAAAGTGGTAGAGTGCTAGCACTGAGCAGAAGAGACTTTTAGGGATATATAGATAAGGGCTGATATATTAAAGAATTGTTGAGAGCATCTTTGAGATGTGATCATGGAATATTTTTTTACCTTTTGGATCCAAATACTGAAACATTTACAGATAAAATGATAGACTAGAATTGGGTTCAAAGTAATATGAGGGTCTAAAGATGAGACAACATTGGTCCTGACTGCATACATGGCAAGCTATCTAGAAAATAGTACCAAGAGAAAATGAGACAGAACACATGACAGAAAAGTTAAGAGAACAATACAATGGAAGACTCCACCTATGTCCTTCAAAGACACTATAACAAGAGAACAGGGAGAATGAGAGCAGTCAATATGTAAAGGACTTCCTAGAAATGAAGAAAGTATGCATATATATGTATATGTATGTGTGTACACAAATGTATGTTTTATATATCACATAGCATTTTGTAGAGAACGTAAAGCTTCCTAAGAATGCTTGTTCCTTTGAATGGATGTAGCAGTGATCAAAAGTCTTTATGCAGCTACTATGGTGGAAAGGACAAATAAGGAAGCAAATAGTAATAGAACGCTGTAGCTCCTGCCCATGGTTCTCAGGTGCTTACAGGAAGTTAGGAAGCAAGTTCTGTTTTCCAAGAATACCATTCCTAGGAGAAAAGGAAGCAAGATACAGAGCCTGACACAGAAATCTAGCTGGTGAGTTTCAGATGCAGTAAGGCGGCCAGTGTGCCTGGAACAGAACAATGAGGGGAACATGGGAGGAGTGAGGCCCACACTATGTGATTATATAAGCCATTGTCATTTGCTTCAAATAGATTAGATTGCCATTGAAGGCTTCTATACGGAGAAGTGAAGACACGTAATTTCTGCATTAACAGTGGTAGATCATCATCATGAGTTAGACCAGGGTGGCCCCCCAAAATGGGTAACAAGATGCTGGATGATGAACAGAGTCAGCATAATCTGCTGATAAATGAGACAGAAGGGATGAAAGGACTTTAGGGTGAATCTAAGGAAAGACACTAGGCTGTTTCTGGACATGAGAAGACTGTAGGAATAAGCTTGCTGTGTCAGAGGAGGAGGATGTGGCAGGAAGTTGGGCAGGCAGGAATGCCTGTGACATACTTTGGCTGTCATAGTCAGAGGAGGGTATGAGAACTATGTGTTAGGCAGAGTCAGCCAGGGCTTTAGCAGCTTCTAGATGATACTGAAACTACAACTGGGAAGGGCTCACTATGCCACTGACTGTACTTGGGGAAGAGAGATCAGAAGCAAGCCTGGAGCCTACAAAAGGTAAGGAAGACAGTAAAGGAGCCTGAGAAGGGGTAATCGTGAGATCAGAGGAGAAATGAGTAAGTATGACATCCTAGCAGACCACTAAGGAAAGTACAAGATGCCGTTGACATTACTAGAATTAGGAGGCTGAGACTGAAAACAGAACAGGGGTTGTCAGGGAACAGAAGGTGTGGTGTAGAAGACAGAAAGTGGGGGAAAGGGAGGGGAGAGAAAATAAACGGGAGAAAGGAAAGACAGAGAAAGAGAAGAAACTGGAAGTGGATGAGCGCAAGTTTTTTTTTTGGCATCACAAAAATGTTCTAGAATTAGACAGTCACTAATGTTTGCATAGCTTTTTGGATATACTGAAAACCACAAAACTGCATGCTTGAAATTTAAGGGTTTATGAGTTATAAATCTCAACTAAAAGGCAGTGGATCCCCTATGACTCAGCACTCAACATACCAGTGGCCAATCCATGTCTTGTTTAGCAAAAACTCTCTGGGTACACAACCCCTTCTGCTCATTAATGTGTGGACTGCAGCTGGTCTAGCTCTCCCATGACAGTCGATGTTACACACAGACACAGACACACATTCATGGGGAGTAGTGAAAATGTGTTGTGTGTTAAGTTCTTTCTTCTAACTTAACATTCTTGAAAAGGAGTTTTGTGTCACGCACTAAAATTGTTGCATGGTTTAAGTGTCTAGTCTCTTGCTTGGGATCAAGAAGGCTGCAGGGTCCATTACCTGTTGGTTGCAGAGGTCACCCAAAAAGAAGTGCACACGGGGATTGTCAAACCCTTGGCGAATATCGAAGACATTGACAGTGTAGCCTCTTGCCAGCAACTGCTCCACCATGTACTGTCCCAGGAACCCAGAGCCTCCAATCACTGTACACTTCTTGGCCTGTGGAAAGAGACGGTTGGCCAAGACCAGTAGAATGAGAATCAGAAGTAATAAAGAGTCCAGGTTCATACATCATGAGCCACGGACACAACAGAAGGAACATTACCAATCCATGCTTTAGGTCCAGGACAAGCAAATTAAACTACCTATAATTATGTCTCATCCTTGGATGCTTTTCTCAGGCAAAATAAATAAATAAAAAAATAAAACTCACATACATACACAGAAACAACAAAGGCAATAACTACTACTCCTCCTCTTCATCGATGACGACAACAACAAAAGTATATCAATGTATAGCCATTTGAGAATGTGGCCACAGCTGGCAAGAGTAACTGAGAACAACAGAATACCAGATTGGAACCACGTAGCCACACTCAGCAATGGGGAATCTATAAAAAGAAAGGAAGCTTTGAAGACCAACAAATTTAATTGCAATATAATCTGGAGGTAAAGACGATGATCAGGCTACTGGATATTCTCCAACCGTTTTCATTTACTTTGTTGTTCGCAGGCTTATTTTTTTAGAACAATTTTATACAGAAAATGTATAAAAGATAAAAGTGTTCTTTTTTAGTACTTTAAATTTACAACTCTTATTTCCTATCAAGTCAGTGAAATAAAGATGATATTATGACGAAGATAAAAATTGGAGATTTGGTGAACATGGCAGTTTGGTATGATTTTTTGTAACTGCCAAATAGCAAGAAAATCTTAAATTAGTTAAAAGGAACTGCGGGTAATAAGTGGCTTGAGACAGAGGCCCAGAAGAGCTCCACATAAACAACTCGGTGATCCATAATTACATTTTTTTTCTCTGTGTGTGCTGGTCTTGGAGCATGAACTCAGGGCCTGGGTGTTGTCACTGAGCTTTTTTGCTAAAGGTTAGCATTGTACCACTTGAGCCACAGCTCTACTTCTACCTTTTTCTTGGTTAACTGGGTATAAGAATCTTACAGACTTTTGTCTCTGAGCTGACTTTGAAGCATGATCCTCACATCTCAGCTTCCTGAGCAGCTGGGATTACAGGCGTGAAGACATACCAGGAGGCTTGACTAGGCTCCGTAGATCCTTCAAGTGTTTTCTAAGATTTGGAACACTAGCTAGATCTTAGGAAGCCTAGCATCTGCCACTGCCTCCCTCTAGAAAAGTTTCTGCTAATCTACCAGGAAACCCACAGCAGTCTACTAAAGTCTATATGAAGACCAAGAGCTGTATCATATCAACCTAGTAACTACTGCAAACAGCCTGTGTGAGTCCTGGGGGGTCCTCATGTGACTGCAGTGACATGGATGAGCCCATGGGAGACCAGTAATCAGTCTCCCAATTGCGCCTACCCTAAATTGTAGTCAGGACCAAAGAAATTATTGAAAAATTTAGGGCCTCCAACTTGCTAACTGGCACTCCACCCCTTGAGCCATGCGTCCACTCTGGCTTTGAGTGGTTAGTTGAAGTTGAAGTCTCACAGACTTTTCTGTCTGGGCTGGCTTCCAACTGTAATCCTCCAGATTTTAGCCTCTTGAGTAGCTATTCAGATTACAGGAGTGAGCCCCCAGCCTCCACCTGGATGTTGTTTTAAACCACTGCACTGTGATGTAGTTTGCTGTTCAGGAATAAATAACTGCTATATCTTAAATAAATATATGTAAATTTTTTCTATAAGATACACCCAGTACTGACTTATTTAATAAATATATATCATATAAAATACATCCAGTACAGGGGCCAGGAGTTTGGCCTAGTGGTAGGGTGCTTGCCTACATGCACAAAGACCCAGGTTTGATTCCTTCGTACTACATATGCAGAAAAAAAATCCAGAAGTGGTGCTGTGGCACAAGAGGCACAGTGGTAGCTTTGAGGAAAAAAGCCCAAGGAGAGTGCTTAGGCCCTGAGTTCAAGCCCTAGGAATGGCACAAAAAATACATCCTGTATTGACTAATTTAGCAAATGTGCTATATGTATGTTTTGGTGCCAGGGCTTTAACTTGGGGTCTTCTTTGTATTCCTTGCTTGGCTTTCTTGCTATCATGTGAGCCACACCTCCAGTCCAGCATTTTTTTGTGGTTCATTAGAGATAGACTATCATAGATCTGTCTGCCTAAGCTGGCTTCAAACCACGATCTCCCAGAACTCAAGCCCTCTGAGTAGTTAGGATTACAGGACAGCCTTTAGCACCCACCTTAAAGTGCATTCTGAGTGTACTGGGCAATACCAATGGTTTGCTAGTACACATAGACCTGATTATCTCCTATGTGATTTTTGCTAACCATTTTCATGGCAATACTCACTTGAGGAATATCCTCTGTCACAAACATTTGTGTCCCTCGGTCTCTGGCTGGCTCAGCAACTGTGTGTTCCATTGCGATTCAAATTATGATTTTATGCAATCAACTTTTCTTCTTCCTAAAGACAGATTCAGAGATAGGCAATACTGTTATTGCTTTAGCTGTTAGTGTTTCGGGCAGGTGCTAAATTTTCAGATAGTTGAATTATAGCTGAGGCTGCTGGCTCAAGCACCCAGATCATATTCCTATGAGGAGGGCCAGGACTGGGCCCATAACTCACCATGTACCTAGATTAGAGGCAAATTGGAAAACAGTCAAAAAACCTCATTTACCAGTTGCAATAAGAATGCTTATTTGAAATAAAGCTTTTTCTATGACACAAGTCTCCATTATTCTGTCACTTGCGGTATTCATTAGATGGTGCACAGGGTAGGAGTTCAGAATTTAAGGGCGTACCCCTTTCATGAACTATAAAAAGCTACTCCAGTCATTAGAGATAAGAATCTCCTGGACTTTCTTGCCCAGGCTGGCTTCAAACCATGGAGAAATGCAACTCTCCAAAAGATTCAATTGAGAAGAGTTGGGAAACCCAAGTTCCACTAGTCCCACTGGGTGTGGAATCCCAATATGGAGAACTGAGCTTGGAATATTCATCATCCATTACCAACTCTCTCAGGCTCTGCAACCTATACAACACTGGGAAAGAGTCACCTGATGTCAGCACACCCTTTTATGTGTATTTTCTTGAAAATATTCCAAAGCAGGAGCCCTGTAAGAAAGAAATAAAGCGCTAGCCAAAGAAAACAAATAGAAAAATGAATTAAGGCCTCTGTTTTCAGAATGCAAAGATCTGATAAAGCAGAGGAAGCATGAATTAAGATCAGTGGTCAAAGGGCATTACATCTCAAGTGTCCCAGTACTATACTGGGCCAATCCAGAGACCTGAGATTTTAGAGTAGTTAGTCTCTCTTGTTCGTTTCCTTTTAGGACTCAGAATGCCTGGTTTTGAATTTTCTCAGGAACCTTCAGTGTACCTGTGATGTCAGCTCCTGCTATACCATTTCCAAAGTGAATTTTCCAAAGACCAGCTTAACTTGCCCCTGTGGGAAGCCCAGTAGACAGGAAAGATGAGCTGCTCCCTCGGCATGTATCTGGTGTTCACCGTAGGTTTCAATGACTGTAGTGGATTACTCTATTGCTGCTAGATAACACACCACAGGTAGTAAACAGCCATTCTTCCTGTCTACCCAGAGCTGCTGTGAGGCTAAAACAAATCCCTAGGGATACAAGCAGAGCCATAACTTGTAGAACATTCTTGCATTCACAAGCCACCAAAGCCAGCTAGGCAAAAACCAAATAGCCCTTCAAGGAACCCACCATACTGTAGGGGAGACAGGGAGTAAGAAAGAATCACAAAACTGTTTGGACCCCAAGAAGAATAAGTCTACAGAACGTAGGTACACTAGTGTGTCAGGTGAGGTGGGAAGAATGAGTTGGTGGCACAGAACCAATATGTTTTGGTAAGTGTGATAAGCTGTGTCACTACAAGTGTGAAGCACGACTGGGAGCAAAGTTGATGACACAGAGTGGCTATATATACCTGGCAATTGCAGGCAGACTGAGTGCCACAACCAGATCTCTTTGGCTATAGTGTGATGATGATTAGCCATCCTAAGGCCCAAGGCAAGCCAGAAGGGGAAATGACAATCATAAACCAGAAAATGGAGAGCTGCTAAATGTCAGGCTTTTTTTTTTTAAATTTTTTTCCCCCAGTCCTGGGCTTGAGCTCAGGGCCTGAGCACTGTCCTTGGACTTTCTCAAGGCTAGAGCTCTTCCACTTGAGCCTCAGCACCATTTCTGGCTTTTTTCTATGCATGTGGTGCCGAGGAATCGAACCTGGGTCTTCATGCATGCTAGGCAAGCACTTTAACCACTAGGCCAAACTCCCGGCATGTCAGGCTTTTCTATATAGTATATATCCCATTAGAGTTCAAAAAGCATTCACTTAGACAGTCCTAATGTCAGTTAACAGATAAGAAATAGGCTCAGAAAGGTTAAGGGAATTGTTTGGGATCCCACAGTTGGCACATACCCTAGTTAGAATTTGCATTTGTTACTCGTACTGTGTCAGGTTGTTGCAATGCTGCTTGGGAAGCAAGCATGGTTAAGCAACTTTCCACCTGAGACAGCCAGTACAAAAAAAAGCAATAATTTATTTTGGCTGACAGTTTTAGGAGTTTTGGTTGATGATTACTGGGTCCTGATGCTTTGGGTCTATGGTGGCACAGTATATAATGCTGGGAATATATAGTGCAGGAAGCTGGCTTTTAAGTTCATGGTGGCCAGTAAGCAAAGAAAAAAGAAGAGTGGGAGTCATAATTCTTTTGTCTCAGATGGGCCTAACTTTCTTCCACTAGGCCCCTAGCTCTTACAAGTTCTATAATCTCCCAATAGCATTACAGGTCAGAGGCAAAACATTAAATAGGTTGACCTTTGAAAGACAGTTATTGAAATTACAGCACAGGATATAGAGGCACAGGAAGTCCACAGGGGTGAGCCTAGGCAGGAAATCAATATGAACTTTACTCTGTAATCATGGGAAGTTTATGAAACAAGAGGCTGATTTCACCAGTGCTGGTCATTAGGAAGATTAGAATGGTAGATCAGGGCTGAGTGCAGAGTATCAGAAATAAAATAAATGAAGATTCTTCTCCTAGTGGAGGTGCAATAAATAACAAAAGAAGCCAGTTTCTGGTGGCTCAACTTGGAATCCTAGTAACTCAGAAGCTTGAGATCTGAAGATGGTGGTTCAAAGTAGCATAGGAAAGAAAATCTGTGAGTCTGTTATGTCCTAGTAACCTGCAGAATGTTGGAAGTGGAGTTGTGGTTTAAGTACTAGACTGAGAATCTTGAGAGGTGGAGCTTCGGGATAACATTCAGGATCTGAGTTCAAGTCCCAGTAGCTGCAGGTGAGAGAGGAGGGAGAAGGGGGTGGGAGAGAAAGGGAAGAGGAAAAGAGAGAGGGCGAGCAAGGGGGGGAGAGAATCAAATGTGACAGTTTTGGAAGGAGGTTCACTGCTCAAAGTGGAAGAGAGGAAAGGGCAAAACTTATATTTATGAAGTGATAATATGACCTACTCTGAAAAACTTGGGCTAAATTCCTTTCCCTCAAGTTGAAGGGGAAGGTGATTAGAGGCCCCAGGACATTCAGATCCAGGAGGAGGGCTCCTATTCAGCTTACACTTAAGTTTTAATTCTAGAAGCAAATGTCTCACTTTCAAAACTGGGATGACTATGTAACCGAGGGTGCTTCTTTATTTTTGGCTGAAAAGTTTAGATGTCAAAGTGTACCGTAATAACGTCTTGACCCTCCATGGTAGCTGACGTCTCACTTCAATCTTTTTATTTCCAAGAATCCCAGCTTACCATTCCGGAATGCCTTGGATCAGGTGACAGCTGAATGGATTTTTTTTTCTTAAAGGTACAAATTTGTTCGATATCTGCTCTATAAACTTCGGCGACAACTGTGCACAATTCCGCTTTCCCCTTGACGGGTGTCAGATGCGGTTCAAGTGCAGTCCTGTTCCCACGTTTTCTGGCCCCTTTGTGACAGGTTTCCCTAACTCAGACGTAGGTTATCCCACCCAACCCTTTGCCCAGCCTTGCTGCAGACACAAACCGGCCTCCAAGGATAAGACAGTGACTCTTACCAGTCTGTGGGCTCCGTACCGTGCAGCCTCAGCTTGCTTGTAGCTGGTTCACTCGGAGATACAGATGCGGAAAGAGTCGTTTCCACCCTTTTCCCCGCGTCGTTGTGAGCCGAGAATCAGCCGAGGTTCCTCCAGCAAGACGATTGGTCAAGTTCGGAGCCGGTTTAACCAATCGATGTTTTCATTCTGACCTCGTCCAATAAAAGCAGGTCTCGGTCGTCAGCGGACCGCCCTCTGCCCCCACGGTCGGACTTTGCAAGGTTAACACCACCCACTTTTGTCCTAAACCAATGGCGTCTGAGCCGCACGCGCGAAGGACAGTGGGAAAGGCGGCAGTCAGCGTGAACGCGGTTGCCGTAACAACCGGGTGCAGATTCCCTCGGCAATGGTGAGTGCTGGGCTCCCTCTTGCTCTCTACGTGGCGATTCTGAGCCGTACAGAAGCTCCAATGCAGCCATGATTCCTTCCCTGCGTCTTTATCGGCTTTCGCTCGCCGACCCTTCCTTTGAGGTCTATCCGGGAAAGACAGGATAGAGGCCAAACACTGCTGGGCCTGCACACTCAGCCATTGCCTCCCTTACACCCACAACCTACTCCCCTTAAGGCCCCTCGGACTCTCCTGGCCTACCTGAACCTGTCGGTGACCCTCCGCACACACAGAACCCTTAAGTTCCCCTACGCCGCGACCTCACTGAAATCCCTACCTTACGGCTGCCTCCGTCTGCCTTAAATTTGCATACACACCTGGGAGGAACTTTTTGTTCTGTGATTAATGTAGTTTGCAATATAAATATGGGACATTTACTTCATACTTGCAACTTATTATACAAAACTTCTGGGCTCCAAACAGATTGGGATTTATTTTTTTCATGCTAGCTTATCTGTCAATAGCTTTTCCCCAAACTTCGAAGTAACTGGAAAGTCAGACTTACTTCTAGTAATCACAGCACCAAGTGGGCATTACATGGGCTTTCTACTACAAAGAATTGTTCTGTCCAGTTATCCACACTTGGCTATATTTCTATTGCAATGCTGTTCAAACATAGCAACAGATCACCTTCCTTCTAAAACAATAGTAAAGAAAAGGCATACTTCGAGGTATTACAAACACTTGTAAATCCTCTTCTTTAGCACAGCTTTCAAATGAGTCTCTATGCCTTCTTTTAAAAATACTTAACGAGGTGAAACGGTCACATAAAACATGGACTATATTTGATTATGTTCTCGTTATGTGTTTGTACTATGTAAAAAGGCTTCCAATTTTAAGAAGACAAACGTGACATCAAGTACCCAGCGAAAAAGGATGAGTCCCAAACCAGAGCTTACTGAAGAGCAAAAGCAGGAAATCCGGGAAGCCTTTGATCTCTTTGATGCAGATGGAACTGGTACTATTGATGTTAAAGAACTAAAGGCAAGCTGTACACATTCCTACTTTACTACCTTTCCTTTCCTTTGTCTTTTCCTTTTCTTGCTGTACTCCTTTCACTCTCTCCTCCCTGAAGAATATAAATCACTCTTTTATTTACTTACAGTATTAAACTACATTACAAATACAAAATGTGATCAGTGTTATAGTATTCCCTAGTCTCACATTTTATCAGATTCTAGATTCATGTTCTCAACGGCCACTTTTACTTCTACTTAGATTACATTTTCATTACAGGTGGCAATGAGAGCCCTTGGTTTTGAACCCAAGAAAGAAGAAATCAAGAAAATGATAAGTGAAATTGATAAGGAAGGTACAGGAAAAATGAACTTCAGTGACTTCTTGACTGTGATGACTCAGAAAATGGTAAGTTAGCAAATTCAGGCACATATGTCACTAATAACCTGCAAGTCTGTGATGCATCAGTATGGAACTCAGAACTGCTCACAGCAGCTCTCTACAATGAAATAAAGTAAGCCAGGCACTTGTAACTAGTAATCCTAGCTACTCAGAACGTTGAGATCTAAGGAATGTGGTGTAAAACCAGTGTAGTTGCTAAGGCTCTTATCACCACTTAACCAACAAAAAAACATAGTGCAGTTGTGACTCAAGTGATAGAGTGTCAGTGAGAAGTAAAAAAGTTGAAGGGAAACATAAAATGATGAAAGGGCTACATTCAAGCCCCAGTATTGCTATACACACTAAAAACTAAAACACCTGCCTCCTTTCTGCTCAAAGAGAGTTCAAGATCTATCCACTTAAAGGTTTTTTTTCCCATTGTAAATCTGCCTACTGGCTCTATATTATAAGAAATTCCAGAATTGTTTTATTTTGTACAGTCTTTTAGCCAGAGTCCTTCATATTTTCTTTCTTTTTTTTTTAGCAGTCCTGGGCTTGAGCTCAGGGCCTGAGCACTGTCCTTGGATTTTCTCAAGGCTAGTGCGCTACCACTTGAGCCTCAGCACCACTTCTGGCTTTTTTCTATGTATATGGTACCAAGGAATTGAACCTGGGTCTTTGTGCATGCTAGGCAAGCACTCTACCACTCCCAGCCTTATTTTTTAAATTATAACAAAGGTGATATACAAACGGGTTACAGTTATACAAGTGAGGTACAGAGTATACTTCTTGCTCTCTCTTAGTTTTTTCCTTCCAACCCCACCCACAAGTTGTAATTTTCAACAGTGTGCAGTGAATATCACTGATATATTACTTAGTGTTTGTCACTTCATTTCTGTGCCCATATTTTCTCATTAACCTCTCAGTTTGTAATAATTTTGAGTTTGACCTCCTATTCTACTATGGATAATATCTGCTCTCCGGTGACCTAGAACCTATATCATGGAGGCCATTACTGAGACCATGTGCTCACACGAGGACAGGAGTGTATGATAGGGACTTAATCCAAAAAAGTAATTCCTCTGTCACTCCCTTCTTGGCTTCAAAACTACAAAAATTTCTTTAAACATTTTTTTTTACTTTTATTTTTAACCACTGACATACGCTTTATTACATATCTGGAAGGTATGGCAAAGTATTGTACACAGTTTCTGTATAACAGAAAGAGCTAGACAGGCTGGTGGTAATCCTAATAATATTTAGTGATTTCTAATGCTGCACACCAAATACCAAAACCATAGTTCACCATGATACACCAGTTACAGGAGGCTTGCCTTTCCTCCATTGTTCTTTGCCCTCCCCCAAATATGCCCTCATTCCTATTCTAAAGACTGTATGCTTATGCATTAAGCACAGAACTGTTCCCCCTGTTAAATTAGGGATACCTAATGGAGAGGAAAAAAATGTCACCTGAGCTACTTGTTGACTGTGAGAAGATGGAGGGGCAGGGTGGGTGCTGGAGGGTATGAGTAACTCACAATTTTTATGTTTCACTTGTTATAGTCGGAGAAAGATACCAAAGAAGAAATCCTGAAAGCTTTCAAATTGTTTGATGATGATGAAACTGGGAAGATATCTTTCAAAAATTTGAAGCGGGTGGCCAAGGAATTGGGTGAAAATCTGACTGACGAGGAGCTGCAGGTCTGTAATACCTTGGATGATATCTGAGAATTCTTGCCTTTGAGCCGTCTGGCTGTTCTGACTTACACTTTCTCTGTATGTATGTCCAACTAGACATGCTGTTTGAGGTTTCGGAAAGCCCTTCTGTTAAGTTGTTTTGTGGCTTGCTTTAAATTGATATATATGACATGGTTTAAAGTAACATACATAGAAGAGATCTGTCATAAAAATTGGCAAATCCACATTTGGTGAACTATCATCATCTCTCAATATTGAATTTTAGATGCGTATTGCATAATCATCTTTTAGTTTAGTTTGTGAATTAATCTAAGCTCAATCCTTACTGTCATTCAGGAAATGATTGATGAAGCTGATCGGGATGGAGATGGAGAGGTCAATGAGCAAGAATTCCTGCGCATTATGAAAAAGACCAGCCTATATTAAGATGAGTGTCTTCTTTTCTACTGCAAGCACATGTGCCTGCCGTTGTGTGAAATCTGGCTTTTGACAACCTAATTCCCTCACCCCCAGACTTCACCGTACAACTTTAGCCATGACCTTAAATGTCTTGTAGCCTTTTGAAAGTATTCTTTGATATTAAGGTTATTTGTAAAATGACCTGCTGATTTTTAAAAAGCAGAAAGAAAGCACATTCAAGTGGAGAAAGGGTCTTAAAGTTTGACCACCTGCCATTTCACCTGCATTGCTTCACTCTTGTCATGCCTTTGCACACAGATAAAGCCACAGAATACCCTAGAAAAGCACATGTACCGTGTTGCCCCAAGCAGTGGTCATTCTTCAGTAGTTCTGTTTTTTAACTGATACCTGAATACAGTTTTGTCTTTTATAAAATCTAGTAAATTCTTGCTTTCGTATTTGGGTGTGTTGATGCTATTAATCCTGTCTTAAAATAAAAACTTCCTTAGTTTAAACTTTAGTTATCTAAGGCTGAGTTTGTTTTCCCTTGTTACTTTGATTTTGTGCCGGTACTGGGGCTTGGCTATAGGGAGTGTTTTCTCTTTGCTGTTTTTTGTTTAAGACTAATGCTCTGTCACATGAGCCAGTGATTCACTTCCAGCTTTTTGCTGGTAAATTGGAGAGTCTCAGGGACTGTTTTTTTTTTTTTTTTTTTTTTTTTTTTTGCCTGGGCTGGCTTTAAAGTGGGCTCGGATATCAACCTCGTGAATAGCTACCATTACAGGTATGAGCCCCTGGTGCCTAGCTGTTAAGACTGAATTTTCTTTAGCCTTGCCTTTATCTTCTAAATAGTTGAGATCTCAGCCTCCTGACTAATTAGACTTACAGATGTGAGCCACCAGCATCTGCCTTGTAAGGTTGAGTTTTCTTTTATCCTTCACTTTGAATTTATCTGAATGGTTGTGTCAAGGGCATCCTGGTAGATTTAAAACAGCATATGCACAAAAAAATGAAATAATCCTTTGCTACTCCCTTTGGCATGAGTTCTTTCTTGCTTTGGGTACTTGTAAATTTGTAAAACTAGAATTTGCATTTCACCTAAGCCTAACTGATATAAAGTAGTTGGTAAAGATGAGTATAATAGTGAGTAGGATTCAGGCAATCATGAATTTATTCACTTACAGTGTCATAAACTTCATATACTGGAAAAGAAAGGGATGTTGTCTAGCTGCCCTCCTGCCCCCACACAAGATTATCTGCAAGAGAATCCCAGGTAGGTGGCATTGAAGTCTTCTCCAGGTGGGGAGCAAGGAAATCAAGGAGAATTACACAATGGACAATGCAATGCGCACTCATCCATACACGAAGAGGGACTGAATGGGTTTTCAAACTTCTAAGGACATCCCAGTTCTCACAGAATACAGCTGTTTGATTTAGCTAATAAAGACAGCTAGATAAATAGAATTCAAATGAGCAATTATATACATTGGCCAAGACTGAGTTGCTGCTTATTTTTTTCCCATCAACACTGACACTCAACCACTTGAGCCACAACTGCACTTGCGGCTTTTTGGGGGATGGTTAATTGGAGGTTAGTGCCTCATGAACTTTTTCCTGCCCATGCTGGCTTTGAACCATGATCCTCAGTAGTATTACAGGCATGAGGCATCAGCACTCCAGGTTCCCTTAGCTATTTTGCTCAAGGTTAACACTACCACTTGAGCCACCTAACAGTATGTAACCATTTCAGCATTTTGCTGCTTAATTGGAGAGAAGAGCCTCACAAATTTTCCTGTTTGAGTTGGGCTGGCTTACAAACATGAGCCACTGGCACCCACCTCCTAACATTTTCATTTACCTTTTCTTTGGTGAACTTGGAGCCTGGTGCCAATCTAGGCAGCAACAATTGAGTCATGCCTTGAGCCATGCTTGAATGCTGGGCCTGGGTGCTGGTCCTGAGCTCTTCACCTCATGGCTGGCATTCTACCCCTTGAGCCACAGTGCCACTTCTAGTGTTCTGGTGGTTCATTGGAGATAAGTGTCTCATGGACTTTTGTGCCCGGGCTGGCTTTGAACCAAGATTCTCAGGTCTCAGTCTCCTGAGTAGCTAGGATTACAGGTGTGAATCACTGTGCCCAGCTTCATATTTTTGGGGGGATAACCCATTTGGATTTTTTGTTAGTTGTTGATCTGAAATGCAAATTTCTCTGGGAATCTTTGCATTTTTTGAGGGAACACGTTAATGTGTCCTCCATAGTCTCATCTCAGGACTCTGGCATTGTGGAGAACGTGGAGGTATAGGAATTTAAACTTCATGCAGCCAATTGACTTGCAATGAGGGACCAGTCCTCAGGAAGCAGGAAATGGGAGATTGGAGGAGGGCTTGGTGGAGGTTGAATCTTCAGAGGAGTTCTTATGCACATTGCATTACCTCCTAGTCCATTTGGAGTGAGCTACTGCTCTGAATACATTCACATTGATTTCTAGTGTAGTAATAGCTAGAAGAGTTGTGCTGAGCTCAAAATTGCTCAGTGTCAAGACTTACCTACTGAAGGACCTGTCTTTATGGTGTTTGGGAATGAAGTGTTTCAGAAATTGTATCATATTCCTTCGTTATGGTTAGCACATGAGGTTTATTGTTAAAAAGTAAGTCCATGAAACTTTTGTGATTGTTTCTAAAGTCAGTTGTTGGCATTTCTTGGGAGGATATGACCTTTGTCACATTGCTGTCTTTTTCTTTAAAGAATCTTATGTTGTAAGACTTTGGATAGAAATGAAAAACAGTTTTTGTGCCAGTCCCGAGGCTTGGACTCAGGGCCTGGCCACTCTTTCTGAGCTCTTTTGCTCAAGGCTATTGTTCTACCACTTGAGCCACAGCTCCACTTCTGATTTCTTGGTGGTTAATTGGAGATAAGAGTGTCACAGACTTTTCTTCTCCAGGCTGGCTTTGCCTGACCATCTTCAGATCTTATCCTCCTGAGTAGCTAGGATTACAGGTATGAGCCCTGGTGCCTGTCCTTCTAATAACATGTTATTAAAATTATGTTTTAGTCAACATGTAAAAGTTTTGGGCATTTAGTTTGCACAAAATAATTTTTGAATGATATCTACATTGTGGAATGGCTAAGTCAAGCTAATTAGCGAACTTGAAGCATTCTTGTTTCCTCTTTTGTGTTCCCAGACATGAAATAAAGACTCTCTGGAATCTCTTGAGGAGGTGGGAAGGTGGCAAGTAGCATTATTCCTAAAAAGAACAACTACTATAAAGCATTTGCCATGTTCCTCCAGGCAGCTGTTCTATGAGGGCTGCAGTTGCAGAGGGGAGAAAATAGGGACAGAGACAGTGTGAGTCAGCTGAGATGGGGCTGCGCCAGAGGGTTGTAAAAGGATCTGGAAGGTGGAAAGGGAGAGGAAACTGTGTCAATTTACGGGGAGGCAGATAACATCGCTCCAAGGAAATGAGGTATGTGAATAGAGAAAGAGTTGAGGTCAGCTCATGGGGAAAATGCTAAGAGAGAAAGGATAGATGCGATGGGGTGGCAGTTTTTCATCCAACTATGCATGGTTATATCAGAGAGATATAGTAGGGGTGGGGGAAGGAGCTGCCCCCAGGGTCGGTCTATGTGTTGCTGCATCTACAGAAGTAATGGGTATATGGAGTGAGAGAAAATAGAGGGAAGCATGGACTAGGAAGGCATTAGACTGTGGGAGGGGATCAGGATGCATGGGAGGGGCATTAGTTCATGCAGGACAGAACAGTGACAGACATAATTCGGAAGCTGGTGGCTCACATTTATAATTCTAGCTGGTCAGGAGGCTGAGATCTGAGGAGCATTTCAAAGCCTGCTCCGGACACAAAAGGACCTGAGACTCTTATCTCCAATAAACCTCTAGAAAATGGGAAGTGGGGCTGTGGCTCCAGAGTTAGAGCAGTAGCCTTCAGCTGAATTGCTCAGGGACATTTCAGCTCAGGGACAGCGCCCAGGCTCATATTTCAAGCCCCATGAACGACAAAAAGAAAAACATAAGAAAAAGAAAAAAGGTTATCTGTAGGCATGGATTACATTTATGAAGCACTATTACTATCCTAGAACATACTAGGGACCTGACACTACAGCAGCAGCTTCTGTTTGCTCCTTTGAGCAGCAGGGGTTCTGTGAAATGTAGGGGAGTTAGCAAATAGCAAGCAGTTGGCATAGGATACAACATCCTTGCCTATGTGTATTGTCCTGGATATAGATTTCTTTATAATTATACACTCCTGCCTCTGCCATGGTCTCATTTGAAATATTATTCCCCTATCTTTTCTCTAAACTTGTTTCCTTTCTTATGAAACTCCTCAGAACTCTGGTTGGAAATCTGAGATGATACTCTTGTAAATATATCACTTGCCACTAGATGGGGCACTAGAGTAGAGAAGATGAGAGGGAAAGATAATGTCACTGAAACCTCTTGGAATTCATCAATGATTTAAGGTGGGTCTTCCTAAAGGGAGAAAGGTGTTTATTTTATTTTGTGGGTGGCACTGGGTAGGAGGATGGGGAAAGGGGAAAGCAAGAGGGAGGCAATGAGGTAAAAAAGAATAATCTAGATGGGGTGAATTTAATCAAAGTACATCACATGCTTATTGTAAATAGTACACTGAAAACCTCTTGTACCATTAATTTGTATTAATACAGACATTTTGGGGGGCTGGGAGTTTGGCCTAGTGGTAGAGTGCTTCCCTAGCATGGGTTTGATTCCTCTGTACCATATACTTAGAAAAAG
This sequence comes from Megascapheus bottae, assembly GCF_031878675.1. Classification (NCBI taxonomy): domain Eukaryota; kingdom Metazoa; phylum Chordata; class Mammalia; order Rodentia; family Geomyidae; genus Megascapheus; species Megascapheus bottae. The sequence goes on along the minus strand of NC_143547.1, from coordinate 104,173,741 downwards.
CTAGAAGTGGTGCTGAGGCTCAAGTGGTAGACCTCTAGCCTTGAGAAAGCCCAAGGACAGTGCTCAGGCCCTGAGTTCATGCCCCAGCACTGGCAAAAAAGAAACTTGGGGCACTGTCCCTGACTTCTTTTGGTTGAGGGTAGGGTGCTACCATTACTACTTTGAGCCACAGCTTCACTTCTCATTTTCTGGTGGTTAATTGGAGGTAGTCTCACAGAATTTCCTTCCTGGGCTGGTTTTGAACCATAATCATCAGATTTCAGCCTCTTGAGTACCTAGGATTACAGGTGTGAGCCACCAGTGTCTGGCAAGACATTACAATTTTTTTTAAAAGATGAATATTCCTTGGTACCCAAGCAGTTTTGGGGTGTGATGGAGAAGATGCAGTGGGGAGGGAATGCTGGCAGTCTTGGGGACCCTTTGGAAAAGGCTGCTGACATGAGAACTGATGAGATGACTGCTCTTCTGGATGGATGCTCTACTGAGTCCTAATTAAAAGACAATACAATGACATGTTTGTACTTGGAATGTGCACAAAATTGTTTACCTGCTGCATGGGCTTAATGAGATTCCCCTAACTACAATGAAGATTTCTCAAGGGAAGACCACCAATATGCCTTTCATTTCTTTATGGCTATACTCTATGCCCAGAGTAATATTCCATCTATAATCAGGCTTTGCCATTTGCTCAGTTTATTGGTCCTATACCAAGGACTTATTAATACCGTAATGTTTTCTAGCCTTTTCTAGTTATTTTTTTGAAAATTATCTTTTGTTGTGAGTTGAATTATGGCCTCCGTATCCTGGAGTTCTAACCCCCAAGTACTACAGGATGTAACCATATTTACAAACACAGAGGTGATCAAGTTAAGATGAGGTCACGAGGTGGGTCCTCATTCAACAGGACTGGTGTCCTTACAGAAAGGGGGGGGACTCGGATGCAGAGACACACCCAGAGGGAAGACAATGTGAAGAAACACAGGGAGAAGATACCCATCCACACATGCCAAGGGGAGGAGCCCACCAGAGCTTAGGAAGGTGATCTGAGCCAACAGTGAGCAGGGTGATTGGTGAGGAAGGTTGGCAGGAGAGGGATCTCTGTTCCAGTCGTCCATTGTGCCTCCCTGTGGAGATAGAAGGTTTGTCAGGGCATGGGGCAGCTGAGCATCAACACTGCCTAGCTTTCCCCATGGTCAGGTGTTACCTGATTGGCCAATGGGAGATGAGTGTGTGTCACATATGTGGCAGCCTATGGAATGATCCTTGGAGGACAGAGGCAAGCACATTTTGCCTCTTCTTCATACTTCATCTTACAGCCTGGGATGTCTTGGATCGTGATGTGACTTTAGGAATGGATGATGCACACAACTCAATTTTGGAATTCCATTTTCCAAAGCTGTGAGAAAATAAAATAGCCGAAGTGTGTGGTACTTTGTTACCACAGCCTTAACAAATTCACACAGTCAGTGTTACTGGGAACTTCCTCGGTTCCCAGGAGTGTCCTAGTCAGAAGTGCCAAGAAAACAAAAGTGGAATGGGAATCTGTGCTACAAACCTCACTGCTCCATGGCCACTGCATGTGCCCCTTTCAGGGAGATTTATGAGCACCTGGGGGCATACACTGTTGCTGTTGAAAAGCTTTTCTCATGACTTACCAGTTGGGCTGAAACATGTATGTGTAGACCATATCCTTATGAGATACTAGATGTGGGAAACTACTTGTGCAATTCCTCTGTCCTGTAGGTCCAGAAGGTGTGCTAGTGATTGGAAAACAAGTCAGCAGAGGCTGGGAAAGTTGAATAAGTAAAGGCAGGATACCAGAATGTCAGCTTGCCATTAGGGGTGGAGTGCGTTGTTTCTTATCTGCTGTGTATAGTTTAACAGAAATACTTTCAGAAGAGCGTGTCTCTCACAATGAACAGATACCAACCTTGTGAAAGGAATGGTGGGACAGCAGGGGGTACTGGCTCCATTGCTGTTAGTGAATAACCCCCAAGCACGGGATTCAAAGCCTCATGTCTCCTTCTGGGAGGATATTAATATAATAAAACCTACCTCAAGAGCAGTCACAAGTACTACATGAGCAACTGTATCTAAATAGCACAGAACAAGGCTCAGTCCATTGTAGGCATTCAGTTAATATGTGTTAACTAAACAATTTTGCTGCCACCTTTTAGCTATAGGTTTTAGGAGTTGCAAAATTAATATAGCTTACAGTCTGTCTATATACATATACACATATGTACACACACACACACACACACATATATATATATATATATGCACACGCACACATACACACATAAATATTTATCAGGGATCCCAGTAGATGGAGTTTCTTATACCTCCTGAAATAATGTGCACAATCCTGATATATGTAGGTGGGCAATTTGCACCAGATTTGTTCAGACTTCAATGAACTCCCTACATTGAGACTACTGTCTTGGAATTGAGCATGAAGAAAAATGTGCAAAGAAACATCATTGTATGATAGTTGTATATGTGTGTATGTTCATGCATGTGCATGTGTTTGGGGAGTAGAATCTAGTTGTGAGATTCTCTGTGTTCACAGGTATTACCTGACTTCTGTAGATGTCATGACTCTGCCCGGGTTCTTCTGGTGAGATACCTCTATAATCATTTTTGTGCCATGCCTGAGAGCTTAAGATTTCTGCTTCCTGGTCCCCTTTGTCCAGGAATCTGTCTCTGTGATACTGTCTCTGTACCTATGTAGATACTTTTCTACAATCATTTACTCCTGAATTTCCCTCTTCCCTCGACCTTTCACAATTTTAGATCAAAGATCAATCTTGAAGGAAAAATACCAATAAAAATAATTTTTATGCCAGTCCTGGGCCTTGAACTCAGGGCCTGGGCACTTTCCTTGAGCGTTCTCAAGGCTAGAGCTCTACCACTTGATCCACAGCACCACTTCCGGCCTTTTCTGTGTAGGTAGGACCAAGGAATGGAACCCAGGGTTTTGTGCATTCTAGGTGAGCACTCTACACTGGGCCATGTTCCCAGCCCCAAAGGATTTATTTTCTTCAAAGAAATTGCTCATTTAGTTCCTTCCATGGGCATTTTCCTTCTCTGTCTTCAACAGTTTCTGAAAGCCTCAATTCATGTTCAGCTTTGGCCTTTCTGAAATGAACTATCCACATCACTATTTGTGTGCTTTATCTGTCTTTAGGTTCATTCTCTTCTTTTATCTTTCTCGTCTGTTCATTTACTCATTGATTTGTCCATTCCCTCAACAAATACTTAGCACCTGTTTGAACCTGAACCTGGGTCCTTCAATGGAAAAAAGCCTTATGGATTTTGACTTGGGTTGAGACACACATAAGCTCAAGAAAATTAAGGATAAGAAAGTATAAAATGGAGCTACTTGGGGAAGGATGGTTAGGGGATATCTAGCATTTCTGATATTTGAGAAAAATGTGAAGTACTGTGGTGATTGAAAGAAAAAGTACTCAGGGAGGAGGGACAGCTAGTACAGAGATTCTAAGAGAGCAGAAATAATATTGGCACAATGAGGAACAGTGAAGAAGCCTATGTGATGGTAGCCAAAAAGGGACAGGGGACCAGGGCCTGGTGGCTCATACCTGTAATCTTTACTCATAAGGGTGAGAGCAGAAGGATCATGGTTTATTACCAGCTTGGATAGAAAAAATTCTTAAGACCCTATCTGAAAATCAACCAACAATAGAGTTGGAGGTATGACTCAAGTGGTATATCATCGGTCTAGCAAGCCTGAAATCTTGACTTGAAATGCACCACTGGAGAAAAGAGGCAAGGAGTGGGTTAGGCCTTATACAGTGTTTAGGTAACAATGGTGATCTACAGGAGGTGGGGACAAATTATGGGGTTCTGAGCAGGAAAGTAGGGTACCAGGTGTTCCCTTTCCATTTTGGTCTATATGCTTATTTAATTTTTCTTGCTTAGGATTTAATCACTAACAGCTGAATCCACCTTTTTACCTTTGGATTTGAATTGTGACATCAGCTCTTCCTGGGTCTTGAGCATGCTGGGTTCAGATAGGAATTCCCAGATTTTTGGCTGTCCTTTTTCACTCACCCTTAAGGTCTCAGGATTTACCAGGTTCCCTAATTGTGAAAGCCAACTCCTCCTAATATATAGAGCTTTCCAATTTTATGTTCCATAGGAGATAAATTTATATGCCATATAAAAATACAGTATCTAAATATATTTATATGTTACATTACCCCTTATGTTCTGTTTCTGAAGAACCTGGAGAAATTCAGCCAGCAGAGGGCAATCTCACTCCAAGCACGGCCTGTTTCCTACTTCAGTATGGTTGGGACAGTTATTTTCTTCTAAAGGAAGAATTTTTTCTAATTCTTGCTTCAGATTTTCAGACCAAAAGAAGGTAATTTCAGAGAAAAAGAGCATAAAGAATCTTTAATATATATGACAGGAGAAGGTCAGCCCAGGTCTTGCCTGAGGTGACTGAGCAAGGCAATGCATTCTGCGTGAAGCAGATTCTCAGCTTGTTACTAGTGACATTTCCCAGTACAGCTCTCTTCTTGCAACTCAAAGACCACCTTCCCCACAGCGGGGAAGCTGCATGGCAAGATTTCAGAAGGGAGATTCTTTTCATAGAACACGTAGTGTAATGACTGCAGAGGGAGAAAAATGACTTTACTAACAAAATGCACATACATGTCATCTTTCATACACACAGAATCAAGTTTTGAAAGCTTCCACAGGAAGCTTTCTTTTTTTTTTTGGTGGGTCATGGGGCTTGAACTTAGCCTGGGTGTTGTCCCTGAGCTCTTCAGCTCAAGGCTACCACCCTGCCCTTGAGCCAAGCTCCACTTTATATATTCTAGAGGTTAATTGGAGATAAGAGTCTCAGTTCCTTTTGTGCCTAGGCTGGCTTTGAACCTTGATCCTCAGATCTCAGCCTCCTGAATAGCTAGGATTACAGGCGTGAGCCACTGTGCCTGGCAGATTTTTTTTTGCCAGTGCTGGGGATTGAACTCAGGACCTGGGCACTGTCCTTGGGCTTTCTTAAGGCTAGCGCTCTACCACTTGAGCCACAGTACCACTTACAGCTTTTCCTGTGTTTGTGGTACTGAGGAATCACACACAGGATTTCATGCATGCTAGGGAAGCAATCTATCACTAGGCCACACTTCTGGCCCCACAAAAATCTTTTAGTAGCAGTTTTCTCTGCACAAACGAAAGAGCTTGGAGGTGGAGACAATGAAGTCTTTCTCCTTTTAGTCTGTGGGACTGCATTTCTTGGGAAAAGATTACATTTATGCATGATTTTTATATTTTACAACCTTACATGTGCTAGGAATAGTTACTATAAGTAAAGAAATAAAAATACCAAGTATTGGCGGGGGTGGTGGGAATGTAAAGCAGTGCAGCCACTTTGGGAGAATGATGCGGTGGTTCCTCGCAGGATAAACACAATCACCACATGACCAGCATTAGGCTCGCCAGCACGCATCCAGAAGGAGTGAAAGAGGTCTCAGGGAGATGTTGTACAGCCATTCTCCCTATACTAATGCCTACCGTAGCTGAAAGGTTGAAGCAACCTGTATCCATTGATGGGTGAATGAATAAACAAAATGTAGTCTATCCATACAATGCAGTATTGGGTCACCAAAAGGACTGTATATGCAGCAGCATCAACAGACCATGGAAACATTACCCTGAGTGGATACAGCCACATTCATAGAACAAAGAGTGTGTGAGTATATTTATATAAGTAACTACAACAGGAAAAGTCATAGACACAGCTAAAGTAGATGTGCGATTACAGACCCTGGGACGAAGGGGAAAGGGAGTACCTATTCAACATGAATGCTTTTGTTGGTATGCTTATACAAAATAGCACTTGTTGTGAAAGTTTTTCATGGTTGTGAGTGATAAGGAGCCAGCTGGAGCCTCTGTCATGCAGCTCTGTTGAACACTGCGGCAGCAAGGACAGGATCCCTTTTTGCTCATCCCTGAAATGCTAAAGCTGATTGCAGAATTCAGTAAACACTTGTTGGATGGATGAATTGAATGAGTAAATCTCTGTGGCTTCCTAGCAATCTACTTAAATAAATTTTCTCTGCCCTATTATTGTTGAGCCCCATTGTCAACTATTTGATGCACAATTAGGAACCCAAGCCTGGAATTCAAATATTTGATTGTCATTAGCATAGAGCTGGTTGGACTAGGCTAATTGCTGCACATCAATTTTTGCCTCTCAATGAGCTGACTGACTAATGGATTATTTGTCAGTCATGTTATAATTCCAAACTGGTGGATATTGGTTGGAGTGAGGGTTAGACTCTGATCCATGAAGCCTATGAGGGACTTAGCTTTTTCTGCTTTGGTAGCCTCAGGGCCCCCTAGGCACACAGAGATGTCCATTTATCTTTTTGCACTTGGTTGGAAGATGAATAAACAGAAGGAACATGGAGGAGTACATGTGAGGTCTGAGAGGACAGGTCTCTTCTTCCTTCATCTGTCACACAGGGACACAAGAAATCTTAAAGAGATTCTGGGCATTGTAGTATAGTTGTATGTAAAGAAGGAAAAGGAAATGACATATGAAAATTGGAGCACCAGCTGGGCACCCATGGCTTATGCCTGTAAACATAACTACTCAGTAGGCTGGGTTCTGAGGATCAAAGCCGGCCAAGGCACTATCTCCACTTAACCACCAGAAAACCGAGAATGGCTGTGTCGTTCAAAGTGGTCTGAATGCTAGCCTTGAGCTGCAGTGCTCAGGGACTGCCTCCAGTCAAGCCTTATGGCTGACAAAAATTAAAATAAAAAATCAAAAAGATTGGAAAGCCAAGTGCACTGGCTTACATTCTAATCCTTGCTACTTAAGAGATGGGATTTGGAGGATAGCAGTTTGAGGCCAGTCCAAGCAAAAAGTTAGAAAGATCCCTACCTCAACAAATAAACTTGGTATGATGCTGTGCACCTATAATCTCAACTATGACAGACACATAGATAGGGGGATCACTGCCCAAGATGGGCCACTGGCAAAACCTTCAGTCCTTGCACCCCCAAAATAACTAAAGCAAAAAAAGGAATGAGAGCATGTTTTAAGTGGTGGAACACCCGACAAACAAGCAGTAGGCAGGTGAGGTGTTAAATGATGTGAGATAATGGACTGTTTCAGAAGTGTACAGGTATACATTTATACATGGGGACATACGTTCATACTTTCCTTTTTCCAGCAGAGATTTATAATGGTTTAAAAAGATATGTTCAAGGGGCCAGGAGTGTGGCCTAGTGGTAGAGTGTTTGCTTAGCATGCACAAAAACCTGGGTTCAAATCCTTGGCACCAGAAGTGGTACTGTAGATCAAGTGGTAGAGCTCTAGCCTTGAGAAAGCCCAAGGATAGTGCTCAGGCCCTGAGTTCAAGGCCAGGACTGGCAAAAAATAGATATGTTCAAGTATATAGGATAAAATGGATACTTAGAGATGGAGAAAATGGCATATTGGGACAATGAAGTAAAACCTGCATTTAGATTTTATAACAGCTGTTATGCTGGTTCTGGGACTTCAATTCAGGGCCTGGGTGATGTCCCTAAGCTTTTTCACTCAACACTGGCACACTTCTACTGAGACTTACAGTTTCCCTTCTGGCTTTTTCCATGGTTAGCTGGAGACAAGAATCTCATGAACGTTCCTTCCCACACTGTTTTTTGTTTGTTTATTTTTTGTTCATTGTGGGGTTGAACTCTGGGTCTGGCATTGTTCCTGAGCTCTTCAGCTCAAGGCTACCGTTCTACCCCTGAAGCTGCTTCCAGTTTTCTAGTGGTTAATTGAAGATGACTTTCATGGACTTTAGTGCCTGTGATGGCTTTGAACCACGATCCTTAGATCACAAGCTCCTGAGTAGCTAGGATTACAAGCACGAGCCCCTGTGCCCAGCCTCCACCTTGGTTTTGAACTTAACCTAACAATTCAGCCTCCTACATAAGCCACCAGCACCCAGAAAAACAATATAACTTTAAATACCTCTTTGACACTGTTTTGCATATTAATACTAAGATGTCTTTTATACACTTTGATCAACTAGTGCTGTGATCTATTAGAAAGATGGTTCTGTTTGCATAATTTGTTCTACAGTGCCACCTTCCATGAGGACTCACATTGCCCATGGACATTGCTCCAAAACGTCACACAGTCTCTGCTTCTGGCTGTGTATTGTGCAACAGCCTTTGACCACAAGCAATAAAACCTGACATGATCATCAGATAGGCACTGACTGTTCTGGCCTCAGAAATAACTTCTAAATGAGGAACCAGCTTGGCTTCATATCTCTCTGATCCTGTCTTGTTCCTGACCACCAAATGGCGCCCCATGGGCCATTCCTTGCTGTATTTACACTGAACGATTCCTCCCAGCTTGTTACGACTTTGCTCATGTGATGTCTTCAACTGTCTCATTTCCCCTTTTCTCGGGCTCATACAACACTCACAGATCACATCTTGAAGGAGTCTCAGGGACTCCTCTTGGCTGGAGTAGGTCTCCTTTCTGTGCTTGTATGCCATGCCTGAATCTTTCTGCCTTAGACAGCTCATCTGTTGGGGTTGGCGGTTTAGCTCAGTGGCAGAACAATTACCTGTGTAAGATCTTGAATTCGTTCCTCAGCTCTGAAATAAAAAGGTTCATCTCGTGCTTCAGCTCTGCATGTTTGCATGCTTGGGGCTCCACAAGTGGCATGGCCACGAGTGGTAACTGCTGCATGGAGACCTTGTAGCAGGAAGATGGAAATTTCTATTTCTAAACTCTATCAGAACCAAGGTGCTGGTCATAGGAGGCATGTACATTTGCTAAACTTCTCATCACTTAGTAATGGTGCAGTTATTGTCTGCATACTACATCTTACTAAAAGACTGTTAATCTGCTTTTTTTGTCAAAGAAGAAGAAAACCTTCTGCAGTCACTTGGTTTTTTTCTTCCACAGGAGTAGCATGGCTTAGGAAACCTCAAATCTTTAGGGAAAAAAAGGAGAAATGAGAAACAGTGGTGGTGCCTGTGGAAGGCATCAGAATATGAGATTTCCTGGCAGAGCCAATTTCACATTAAAGACAGTTGTCTGCTTGGCACTGAGATACTCAACACCCATGAAGCTGCCACTCTAATTTGTGGTACATTTCCAAGGCCATTCATAATCACTCATTTGTTTAGTCTTTAGGATGGTAAATATTAATATACTTCAGAGTCTTTATGTCAAAGAGTACAGCTGGGAATGTCATCTTAACTTAAAAGGGTTCAAATAGCTTTGAGACACTGAAACCTGCTAGAGAAATGTACTACTCATGTTCTGAGGGCAGGGAGTGTCTGAGCCCACACTAACGACTTCAGTTTATCTTAGTTACTTCTTTTTGTGAGAGACTAGACCTTGAATTCAGGGCCTTGTGCTCTTGCTTGACCTTTTTAAAATATTGCTCCTAGGGCTTGAACTCAGGGCTTTTTTGCTCAAGTCTAGTGCTTTACCACTTGAGTCACAGAGCCACTTCCAGTTTCCTGGTGGTTTATTGGGTAAGCTTCTCATGGATTTCCATGCCTGGCCTGGCTTTGATCCTCAGAACTCAGCCTCCTGAGTCGTTAGGATTACAGGCATGAGGCACTGGTGTCCAACTACTTTAGTTACTTCTTTAAATCCTATCACCAAATATAGTTATATTCTGTGGCACCAAGATTTAGGACTTTGCCATATGAATGTGGGAGCCTAGGTTCTGACAAGCAAGACCTCATTAAATGTGTGCAGAATATTATACAGGGATTTCCCTGTTGCCCTAGAATTAATTAGGTACTAATTGTGAGATGCTCTGTGACTAAGTTATGTGCCCCTGAGATCAGCCTTGGTTCTAACATTGGACTTGTTCTTGAACTGAACAGCTATGTACTGTGTGATAAGTCTAGGGAAAGCACTTGATAAACAGTTATTCTGGTCTTGAAGATTAAGGAGCATCCTAAAGTTTAGTGTCTAGCTGTTGGGTTCCTTTGGACTTTTATTATTGGTTTCCCTATCTAAGACGCCATTCCCTTCTCATACCTCTCTATATATCCCCTTACTCAGGGTGGAGCCATCTCTTTTTCTCTTGGCTATGGCCCTGGGCACCGTGAATGGATCTGAGTCAAAGGGAACTATCCATTCCCTGGGGCTTGGGCCTCCTGAGTTCCTGCTCCTGCCCTGCAGCTACAGCCCTCTTGTTCAACTGGCAGTCTAGGAAATCCCAGCGTTCCCTAGCAACAAGACCCATGTAGAAGTGTTGCTAGGGAAACCCAGGGATTTCCATAGTTACTGAGAGCACAGGAGCATCTCTACTCCCGAAGCTGAACAAATCTGGTGTCAGCAGAAGAGGGGGAAGGGAGCTGCTCAGTACTACAGGGGAGTGGGGGGGGGGCTTTCCTGCGCTGGCTGACTTTGAACCGCAATACTCAGATCTCAGCATCCTGAGGAGCTAGGCTTATAAGCCTGATCCACTAGCACCCTGTGTAATAGGAATCTCTTCAAGGGGAAATTTTCAAATTATCTCCTATTTTACTATCTTTGAATTCAGTTGTTGAGTTGCTAGGAGCTTTTCTGTACTACTTGTATTCTACATTGAGTTCTGAGTATCTGCTTAGATATGTCAGTCAACTGAGAGGAAAGAATATGGACAGCAATAAATGTAATTAACAATTCAAACACCAATGAGGAATTTAAATGAAGTAAATTTAAACATTTATTTCTCTAATTAGGTTATCAAGGAAAGTTATCAGGAGACTTATTAGGATACACTGGGATTTAAAATTTTCAGTTAGTTAAAAATGTCAGTCTTATCTGGTCCCTTTTCATGCAGACACACAGATACACAGACACACACAGTTAGAAAAACCTAGTCTTTTTCCTTTTATCCTATGGGATAAAATATCAAGGGAGAAATCTTCGGTGTTCAGTTCTTCTGTCTTCAGTGCTGGGGTCTAAAGTAGTGCTTGTCCCCCACGTCTGGGTCACTGTGGATCTGTCCCTGTAACTTCATACCCCCAGGGTTCATCTCCCTCCCTTACCACATATGCATCTCTTTCCTTCCCCTCCTTCCTTTCCAAGCCATCACAAAGCACATACATAGTCATCTTGTAAGAGTTCAGTACCAATTGCTGTTCAACTTCCATACATGGTTGACCACTTAATAGGGGGAGGCCTATGGACACTCTCATTCAGATCTGAGGTCTCTGTCCTTGCTGTCACGGGTAATGGGCATCCAGGTCATTGCTGGAGCTTGGTGAATGAATCTTCCTCTGCCTGCCTAGCTTTGGCTCATGGTGATGACCTTCTACATTTTTCTTATGGTAATAATTGATTCCAGCTGTTTACTTCCCTTTCTTAGCTATGACACAAACATTCTGAGTGGTATAGGATGCCTCTTTCTTTGATCTTCCATGACGGATTCTAGGTATCATTGTTGTTGCTTGGTACCTGGAAAGGTAACAGGAGGTCACAGAAAAGCACTGGCTAAGTGGAGAAGGCACCCAGACCATGGGAACAGAGGTTCATGGGAAAGGGTGGTAGCAGCTGAAGAAAGGGCAGGAATTCTGGGAAGGAATGTCAAGGGAAGAAGTGCACCATGGATGGGTCAACTCACCTTACAATTGTTTCTGTGTTCTAAAATAGTCCTAGTCTTCTCCCTCTTCTCTTTCTTGGGTATTTCCAATGTCTGGGGTTGGTGTTGGTTATTTTCTGCTTGTATCTCCCGTTTTATTTAATGCTAGTTAACTGGCTGCCCTGAATGTTCCTCACCACAGAAAAAGTGGCCCGGCCATCAGCCAAGCCCCTCCCCATCCAGCTCCACGCAGGGGTGGGGCTTGGTCTTGACAAAGAAGAGCTGCCCAGACTCCTCTGTGGGGGATGGGAGGCCAAGACATCCAAGACCTGGGGCTTTTCTCCATCATTTCCAAAGACCTGCCGTCCCTCTCCTTTCCATCTCTCCATATCAGTTCTGTTGGGTGACATGGTGGGGAGGGGGTGTTCTTCTCTGCATGTTTCCCGTGGACACTCCATCCCTTGGCACATTCCATTCTCTCCACTCTCCACCATTGCCCAGGCTGCACACATTTCACCTGCATGGATCCATCCATGGTCATATGACCCTATTTAAGTCTCTGTGGAGGAAGGTGATAATCCCACTTGACTCTGATAAATCTCTTTCAGGTCAACACTCACCTCTTGGTGACCACCAGGAACTTTTCCATCTCCTCTCTCTTTGCCCAGGGTCCACAGAGGTCCTTTTGGTTTCCTTTTCCAGGCTAAAACCCACTGTCCTAGGCTGTCAAATCTCGGTGAATAGACGGGTGTGTTCCTGTGGTGGCTTTAATCTTCTTAACAATCCTCAATGCTGCCTTGCTGGCTTGGCTTTTATCAGTTCAGGGAAAGGAGGCAGACACTTATTTGCTGTTATTGTGCTATAGGAAAGTTCAACATAAGAGTGAGGCGAGGGCTGAGAGGGTGGCCTGGTGGTAGAGTGCTTGCCTAGCATACTTCAAGACCTGAATTGGATTGTATGGAATCACATTCACAGAAAATCCAGAAGTGGTGCTGTGGCTCAAGTGGAAGAGTGCTAGCCTTGAGCAAAAAGTGTATAATGACAGTGCCCAGGCCCTGAGTTCAAGCCCCAGGACTGGCATAAAAAAGTAATCATGGCTTGGGAAGCAGTTATAAACAATGAATTTAAAGTACCTATAGGAAGTTTGAAATGCTTAGGAATGTATCTGACAAAACACATGGCTGATCTGTTCGCTGAAAACCATAAAATGTTTGAAGATACACATTATTAGAGACTGAAATGTATGGTATGAAGATACATATCTTGAACACGAGTTGGAAAACTTTGTTTTTAAGGTATTACTTTTCATCGTGTTCATTAAGAATTTTTATGAAATCCCAATTGTAAGTCCAAAAAGATTTTTAGTAGAAACAGATTGTTAAAACACCCTGTCAATTTTGAAGTGTGAATAAGTCCTACATACCTGAAAAGAGCTATGAAAACAATAAAGGTGGAAAAGTTAAACTACTTAATTTTGAGACTTCTATTGAAGTTAGAATAATCATTATAGCATGCTAGTGACATAACTATAGAGTATAAAAATAGACTCACTGCCATATACATTTAGAGAAAACTTATTCTCAAAACGGTGTAAGCAAAGATTACAGGAAAAGGAAAAATTATGTTTTTTCAACAACTGCCTTTGAAATAGATTCATAGACAAAAAAATTCAATCCCGGCCTTAAGACTTAGGGAGCTAAATGTATGTCATTTCCTAGAAGAAAATATGTTACATTTTGTTAGTCAATAATTCCTTTGATATAGCAAGAGTCTAGTCAATTAATTAAAAAAAAATCAGCTTCTCCTTAGAGCCAGGCTTGAAGTAGGCATTTCTGTGCTACCTGGAACACGGACAGAAAACAAATGGAAGAGAAGAGGGTTTGGGGATTCCTGCCCTGGCAGAGTCACAATACAGAGCACCATGGGAGACTGGAGTGTCATGATTGCCTGGGTTTCCGAGAACCAGAACGGCTCCTGTTATCATGTTCTCGTGCATTTCTTTGGAAAGAACTTGACCTTGGAAGCTTCCACTGTTGAGGATTACTAGCTCAGGATTGAAGGTGCTTCCACAGAGCATCCAGAGTTCTCATGGTGTGTTTCTGGTGGGCCAGGCCCTACAACCTGCCAGCCCTTCTTGGACCTCTTGATGCTCTCGTAAGGCAAGTAGGGCCATGGGTGCCAGTCCATGTGGGCTACAGAACTGCTACCACCAGGCAGCACTTCCAGCAGAGCCCCAATGAGCTTGGAGCTTGCAGTACCCCGGATCCTGTCTGTGCCAATACACCATCTTCATTTACCACTGAAAGACGCTACATGCTTGGCATCAGCATGGAATCCTTCCTCTGCCAAGCCGCCCTTCCGTCCCTGGGTCCACGTGGAGGGGATGTCCAGCTGCCTATGCCAGTGCCCACTCAGGACAGCACCCTTAGGAGTCAACCCACTGGCCAATCGCGATGTTGCTGTGGGCCCTCTTGGGTCTAAGCCACGCAGGCCCCGCCAAACTTGTGTTGGTGCCCAGCCTGATGCCCATGAGATAAAACCCTCTTGAAAACTCTTCAGTGCAACAGTTTTTCCAGCATTTGGAGTATTTAATTTTAAGCCTATGTGACTTGGGCTCAAGAAAGGCCCTGCGTCCTTCCTCCCCTATTCCTCTAGAGGCCACTGTCCCTCTGCTTACTCTGCACCCTCCCTTGGGAACCTTGCTTGGCTTGGGTCCCCTGGGCCACCATCCCCTCCCTCTGGGGCTGGAGTCTAATAGCACCTGAGGGGTCTCCAGCCAGTGTCAGTGTCAGGTGTGGGTTTAGGGGTCTGGGCAGACAGCCCTTCATAGGTGCCCGTTAAATGGCAGGTGCATTACCCTTTGGGAAAACAAAAACAAATTCAGCGATCATCTAACTTAGAATCTTATGTTCTTGTTATTTGAAGAGACTGAAGACAATATGCCGCGATAAAATAGTTGAAATTATATATTTGGTAAAGGTCTTATGTCACAATAAAAGCCTCACAAAACACAGTAAGGATAAGCTGAAGCCAATTAAAATGGACAGAATATCTGAGCCTTTTTCCAGAAACTGATGGTAAATATTCACATGAATAAGAGCTCACTACTCAATTCAGAAATGAAGATCAAAACTACACTTGAGAAACAACAGCTCCCATTTTAGGAAAACTGCCAAGTTTTGGTATGGATTTGGAGTACTAGAATTTTTGTAAGTACTTAGAGCATAAAATATTGCAACTACTTTTCAAAACAGTTTGATTGTTTTTGAGACAGACTCCTAGTGTAAGCCATGCTGACATCACACTTGCCGTGTAGGCCACCCTGACTTTTATCTTTCAGCTTTCCTGCTTCTGTTTCCTGACTGCTGGGATTACAGGTATGTAATCCCATTAGACCTGGTAAGTTTAGAAGTTCCTAAAACGAGGAAACATGACTTTACTATGTGAGGCAAAAATCCCATCCTTAACTCACATTTTAAATGCAAAAGAATTAATGGCAAGCTGAGCACTGTTGGCTTAGGCTTGTAATCCTAGTGGCCCGGCATGCTGAGATATGAGGATCCCGATTTGAAGCCAGCACAGGTGGGAAAGCCCATGAGACCTTTTTGTCCAATTGACCACCAGAAAACAGGAAGTTAGTGCTGTGGCTCAAGTGGTAGAGCTCTAGACTCAATTGAGAAAGAGCTCAGGGACAGTGCCTAGGGCCCGAGCTCAAGCTCAATGAACCCCCCCCCACCAAAAAATAATGGTAAAAGAAGACAGATTTAGTAGTTGTGTTGTGACAACTTGGTACAGGAATTATAAAGGGCTGAGAGGAAATTACTGGGTATGATGGATCTGTTCTCTGTTTTATTGTAATGGTTTCCCCTGAGTATAGATGTGTTGTAGCTTATGACATTTATATGTCAAATATACCTCAGTGGAACGTTAAAAATTGTTCTCTGTAAGAATATACACTGTTGAATAGAAAAAAATGGGAAGATTTTAAACACTGGAATTACTTAGAAATACTGCACTATAGTCTTGATAATGATCATGATTTTAAATTTAGTTTATTACTGTTTAAAAATCTCACTTCTGCCTCCAGAAAGACAATCCTTCCTTCCTTCCCTCCCTCCATCCCTCCCTTTCTTCTTCCTTCTCTCCCTCCTTCCATTCCTTATTTCCTTCTTTCTCTTTCCCTTCATCTCTTTCTTTTTTTGTGCTGCTCCTAAACTTGAACTCAGGGCCTGGGTGCTATCCCTAAGCTTTGTTGCTCAAAGCTAGTGCTGTACCACTTGGGATACAAGTCCACATCTGGTTCTATTGGTAGTTAATTAGCTATAAGGGATTCATGGGTCTTCTTGTGTGGGCCTGCTTTGTACTATGATGCTTAGATCTCATCCTCCTGAGTAGCTGGGATTATAGACACGAGCCACCAGTGCCAGGCTAGAGAAGTACTTTCTCATATTCTTCCTGCTATGTACAATTAAATAGGCTGTCCACTGGATACAAAACAAGCATGAAAACACTCTGAACAATATGAAAAATAAGGCAGAATATCTAGTGAGAAGAAATGACATGGTGGTAGGTTTCCTGGTTTCTGTTTTGTCTCATATTCCCTAGAATAGACTAATAGGCACAGATAAAAAGTCACAGCAAAAACCCTGCTCTTTATCTAAAGGACCAGAATAGGTTCTGTAAGGTAGAACACCTTTAGAAAATAATTGCTACTTTCTAGCCAAATACCACAGCAAAATATGAGTCTTCTCCAGGCAGTAAAGGCCAAGGAACGAGTTTAGGTTGTTACTTCATTTGGCAATATAAAGGCATTTGAACCCCACCTCATTATTTGTCATCAAGTTGGGGATCTGGAAACGTCATCACTAAAAGGGAGAAAATTCTTGATATGTATGGCAATTTACGTGGGCCTCAAGGGCATTGTACTGAGTGAAAAATTCCAATCTCAAAAGATCTTAGGCTAGCCAGGAGCATGGACTAGTGGTAGAGTGCTTGCCTAGCATGCATGAAGACCTGGGTTCAGTTTCTTGCTACCCCATACATAGAAAAAGCCAGAAGTGGTGCTGTTGCTCAAAAGGTAGAGCTCTAGCCTTGAAAATGCCCAAGGACAGTGCTCAGGCCCTGAATTCAAGACCCAGGACTGGGGAAAAAGATCTTAAGCTATATAATCTATATGTTGAATCTTTTTTTTTTTTTTGCCATGGGCTTAAACTCTCTTCTTGGGCCCTGTTCTTGAGCTCTTCATATCAAGGCTAGTGCTCTACCACTTGAGCCACAGTGCCACTTCCTGTTTTCTGATGGTTAACTGGAGATAAGACTTTCATAGACTTTCCTGCCTGGACTGGCTTTGAATGGCAATCCTTAGATCTCAGCCTCCTGAATAGCTAGGATTACAAGGTGAGCCACTAGCGCCTGGCTAAAGGATTTTTTTTGCAGTTCTGGGGCTTGAGCTCAGGGCCTGGGCACTGTCCTTGGGCTTTCTTAAGGCTAGAGATCTACCACTTGAGCCACAGCACCACTTTCGGCTTTTTCTATGTATGAGGTACCAAGGAATAGAACCTGAGGCTTTGTGCATGCTAGGCAAGCATTCTACCACTAGGCCACACTCCTGGCTCCATGTTAAATACTTTTAAAATAAAGGTATCTCTGGGCATTAATGGCGGATGCCTGTAATCCGAGAGACTCAGGAGGCTGAGATCTGAAGATCATCGTTTGAAGCTAGCCCTGGCAGAAAAGTCACTGAGACTCTAATCATAAATAAACTACAAGAAAATTGGAAGTAGAGTTGTGGCTCACGTAGTAGACACACTTGCCTTGAGCAAATAAAGCTAATGGACACTGTCCACGCTCTGAGTTCAAACCCGACAATTGTACCCCCAACTAACTGCAATGCTATTTTAATGCTCTGGACTCTGGTACTACCACTGCAAGGGAAAGATTACACAGCCAGTGGCTTCTGGGCCTCATTACATAGGACACTCACTCATCTCTTAAGGGATGATGACAATAAATAACCTAGTTTTTTTTTTTTACTGTGTTCAATCTCACTAGGAAAAGAATACAGGTTCCCCTTACCCCCCAAAGTTGTCCCTGGGCAGAGGTTCCTTTCAACTTTATTCATACGCCAGAAACTGCTCAGGGAAGTTTGTAACGCTTTCAGGCCCAAGTCACAATATCCCAGCCATTCTATTGCTAGAAATTATTAACCATTTTATTATTTTTCAAGTTTTTATTAGAAAATTTTTTATACACACTCAAATGGTAAAGCAAACTGAGGTTTACACACATTTAAAATTTACATAAGACAGGTACCTTTCTTTCACCCCTGTAATCCTATCTACTCAGGTGCTGAGATCTAAGGATTGTGTGTGGTTTTAAGGAAAGTCTGTGAAATTATCACTATCATAGTGCCGGAAGTGGAGTTGTTGCTGAAGTGGTAGAAAAACAAGCTCAGGCAGGCACGGCATCCAGGTCCTGAGTTCAAGAGCCAGGACTGGCACACACACACACACTATATATATGTATATATATACACATATATATGTATATATATATATATTTTTACAAAACAACATTATCTAGTAAAAAGGTAAAAGTCCTTGAGATTCCTACTTCCAATAAAAAGCTAACAGTGGAGCTGTGCCTCAAGTGGCAGAGAACTATCCTTGAGGAGATAAGCTCTGGGATAGTATCTAGGTGAGTTCACCCTCCAAGACTGGTACAATAGCACATACACACACAGAAACTTTGCAGATCAACAGTCTTTAGTAAAAGGATATAACTCTCAGCAATTAACCACCTAAAATGGAGCTGTGGCTCACGTGGTAGAGTGCTTGCCTTGAGCAAAAGAAGCTCAGGAATAGCACCCAGGTCAAGTTTCAAGCCCCGGGATTTATACACAAACACACAACAATATTTAGAAAAAGGGAATAAAAAACTGAGTTCTTGATTTCTTATTTTTACCTCTATTTCCTAGTCTCACATATTTTACTGAGTTTTTTTTTACATTGCTAAAGAAATTCCTATTAATACTACATTATGTGGTTCCAGACCACACAGTAACTTGGAAAGTTTCCTGTTTGTTTCACAAAAACAGCATAAGATTTACTACTACTAGACAGAAATCAAGGCATTATCAAAACCAAAGCAGAAACTTAGATTCTTAAGTGACTAAAGACTTCAATGAAAAGAAGAAACACAGCAAAAATACCCAAAAGAAGGTAAAGTCACACTTATTAAATGAAAGGAGATAAAGCTGTTAGTAACCCTATTTTCCCTAGCGCCATATATTCTGTCCACCACTGCAAAGAAAGATGACCATCTTCAAATAGGGAATATCTGCCTGAGAACTTCACTGAGCATACAACAAGTTGTGTATTGGCCATATCAGTAGCATCATTTGGAAGGCGAAGGGAGGAGTAAGTGAGAATTGTCAGTGTATATCAGAATGTAGGCAATTCTGACCTAGATTCTCTCTTCTTCTTCTCTCAGTGCTTCTTCATATAGGGCTGGGTAGGACTTGGGATCAGTTCCGCTGATCCTGGAAAAGAATATAAGGACTTGCATCTTGCTGGTTTCTAAGTAGGCCCGTGGACCCCACAGGAACTCGAAGCAAATAGGATTACTGTTGGGTACCTGCCGGTACTCCAGGTACTGCTCCTGCACGAATTCTTCACCGATGAGAATTCTGGGATTCCCACAGATAAAGTGCTCCCCATCATTCATCCCCATCATAGCCATATATTCCCAGAATTCCTCTTCAGGTACATGGTTGCCCTCCATAAAGATGATGCCCAGAATCATGATGAGGAGGCCCGTCTTAGGCACTCCCTGCACATCAGTCTGTAGCCCATCATATGTGATCCCCAGAGAAGTGACAAGGACATAGGTGTCAGTAAAGGGTGCCAGTTCTTTCATGTCGATGCCAAAGACCAGCTGCAAACACTTTAGAGCACTTCGGAAGATCACAGGGAAATAATCTCGGTAACGTCTGATGATCCGATTCATGATTTCAGCCTTGGTAGTAGACCTGCTCATTTGATACTTGAAGAGCAGGAATTGTACCAAGTTAACTACCTTGGCATTTAATCCATCTCTCAACAATGCCTCAGGGTCTGCTAGGTTACCATGGGGGCATCTGGAGCCTTGATCAAATTGGCTCCATACAGGGGAGACCAGGGCATTGGGAGGAGAGGAGGCTCTTGGAGGACTCTGGGGACCAGTTGGTACCCCAGGAGCAGGTACCTCCCTTGGACTTTCTGTGATCACAGCAGAGCTGCTGGAAGAGGCAGCAGCCACTTCCTCCTCCTCAGCCATGGGGACTGTGGACTCACCCACCAGGCCCTGCAGCGCCTCTCTCCGGCCCTGAGGGTCTTCCTCAGTCTCTCTCGGCTGGCCCTTCTGACTATGAGGCATCATGGCTGTCTTTGGGAACAGCACGCAAGAACTTGTTGATGACTTCTAGACCTGGAGAGAGAGGGAGCATGTGAGTAGACTCAGCCTAGAACCCCACCCTTGGTCTTCTATCCAGTGCCTATTACTGCTGCTTCCTTTGGGGGTGCCCAGGCTCCTGGCTTCCTGGTGGTCTGTTCTCTGAGAGCCTGAGGAAGGAATGACACGGCTCCTTATGGGTCTGTGGTTCACAGTTTGAAGTTCTGAGGCACCAATGTGGGTATTTCTTGTCTTTTGGGATAGTTGGAGACATGGGTACATATTTGGAGTGTACACCTCACCTTGGCTTATTTTTTGGTCGTTTGTGAGGGTTGAACTCTGGGCTCGGGCGCTGTCCCTAAGCTCTTTAGATCAAGGCTACCCCTTCAGCCTATAGCACCACTTCCAGTTTTCTGGTGGTTAACTGGAGGTAAGAGTCTCATGGACTTTAGTGCCCGGGCTGCTTCTGAACCAAGATCCTCAGATCTCAGCCTCCAGAGTAGCTAGGATTACAGGCGTGAGCCACTGCGCCCACCATGGCTTTTTTTTTGACAAGTCTTGGGCTTGAGCTCAGGGCCTGAGACTGTCCTTGGACTTTCTCAAGGTTAGAGCTCTACCACTTGAGCCTCAGCACCATTTCTGGCTTTTTTCTATGTATGTGGTACCGAGGAATCAAACCTGGGTCTTCATGCATTCTAGGCAAGCACTCTTATCACTAGGCAAAACTCCCAGCCCCACCTTGGCTTTTTTTAATTTTGTTGTCAAGGTGTTGTACATAAGAGGGGTTACAGTTACACATGTAAGGTGGTGAGAATATTTCTTGTTGAACATTGTAGTCCCTTCCATTTTTTTATCCCATTTTCCCTCCCCCTTCAGTTCCCCCAAGTCATAAAGTTCATTTCCCACGGTGTTGTGAGTGTCCCTGTTGCACTGGTGTGTCCTTTGTCCTTTGTCTCACTATTTTGTGGTTCCCCTTCCCTTTCCTAATTCAAATAAATGTATATACAGTACACAGATAAGTGCCAAAATCAAGTACAGCGACAACAGGGATAAAACAGAGGAGACAAAACAAAACAAAACAAAACAAAAAAAACCAAAAGAAATACTTTCAAAATTACATTAAACAACAACCAAGAAGGAAAATGTCTTGCATCCATATCTTGGAGTTCATTTGCTTTAGCGTCATCCTATATGGTTATATGTACACAGCTATTTAGCTATTGTGATCCTCTGCTAGGACTATCGTAGACATGGACTAATTATTACCAATGAAGGAAACCATGGAGTCGATGTTTTTACTGCCCGGGTGTCATCTCTATGGCCTAAGGACATTGCCTCATACCTTACTCTCAACATCTGGATTCTAGAGGTACTAAAGTAGGCACTGAGAATCCTTTTCCTCCCTGTCTCCCTCCCTCCCTCTCTCTTTCAAGTTGCAGTTTGTAAGGTCAATATCAGGCTTTCAGCTGTACACAAAGGATGGATTGGACTCTATGTGATCCCCTTTGTGCTTACTTTGTTTCTCAACTCTCTGCTGAAAAGGTTTACGTACCACCCTTCTGATAGCTTGAGGCAACCTCTCAGAATAGGGGTGTATCTCCTTCAGATGGAATAAAATGGCAGTGAGGGTCTTCACAGCTGGCCACATGTACCCAGGGTTGGCAGCCATAGATGTTCAAATTTTATTTGTGGTATGGAGGTAGAAGATCTGCTTGTTTTTTTATCTTGGATAATGGTAGGGTCTTGTGCTCCACCTATGATGACCTTAGGCCACTTTATTTCAGTCAAACCTGTGTGTGTGTGTGTGTGTGTGTGTGTGTGTGTGTGTGTGTGTGTGTGTGTGTTCAATGCTGGAAGAAAGACAATGTACCTATACTAGCCCCTACATTGTTTAATAGTTGATGTAAGGGTAAGTTGGTGTTGGTATATTCTGTGCTTAGGAGATCCTGACATAACTGTCTGTTGACCAGTATGGTTCCTTGTCCTGTTCTGATGGCTATTTTCACTGCAAAATCTCAACCTTCCTGAGACTTAGAAAACAAATGAAGCTATTACTTATATGATGACTCTGGCCTGACGTTTCCAAGGCTGGAGAAGTGGCAGATTTCAGGGACTCTTGTGTCTGGAATGTATGGAATGTCCTTTAGTTGTTCATGTTTGCTTCTCAGCAGTCCTGGGTCCTTTTCCTCTACTAATCTTCTTATCCACCTTGTAGGCCAAGGCCCCTGTCTCAATGACTCCCACTCCAATCCTGAATAGGATGCCAGAGCAGTATCTTTTTCCCAAGGTCTTGGCTCAAGCTATCCAGGGCTGACAGAAGGGGCAGGTTTCTAATGTCTAGGATTAGAGCTCTGTCTTTGGACTTTCTCAAGGCTAGAGCTCTAGCCCTTCAGCATCAGCACCCCTTCCACCGTTTTTTTTCTGTATATGGTACTGAGGAATTGAACCTTTGTATTTGTGCATGCTAGGCAAGCACTGTACCAGTAGGCCAAACTTGTGGCCCTGCCTTCCTATTTTAGAGTGCAGAGGTGTAAGCAAAATCCAGCTTTGTTTGATCGCAGGGTCAGGGCTGGAACCTGTGTATCTGGGCCCCTCAGGCCTACCTAATGTTTAATCACTGACCAAACAGGATGTTTTCCCAATGCTATGGTGTCGATATTTCTGCTAGTCTTCAACCTCCCGCAGACATACATGCAGAATTCATCCATCGTCAATCTTGTCACCCAGCCTGGACCCTTCCTGGATTGTTCTTTTTTCTCCTAATCTAGGACTGATCCTGTCTGTCCGAGCCTCACTTGTTTACTAAATAATTCCCAATGAGGAAATTAGGGCATCTAATTGGTGATACTGCCCATCTGGTCAGTATGCCTGAGCTACCCAGGGCAGAGAGCATAGTTATTGTAGGATTGTAAGGGTCCTTCCTTGTTTTTTGAGATTGTTGTGTTGATGGGAATGTGCATTCATAACCCAACATTGTCACCATGGGTTACTGACTTCGTTCCTTTTGGTCCATTATCAGAACCTATTTTTGGAAATGTATACCCTGGAACAATTCTCAAAAAAAAAACAAACAGAAAAAACTCATTCTCCCCACCTTTCCTACCTGCAAGCGAACACTGGTCCAGGTGACATTTGGAGCTGGGAGAACATCTCTATTAGACTCTAAAGTCCCTATGTTTTTTGTGGCTTTGTATGTCTGAATGTGTTTGTTTGGGAATTGATGGTCCCTTTGTTAGTAATAATTCTTGTGTGATGTAATTTGTTGTTGTTTTGGTTCACTTTTTCTTATTTTGTGTGGTTAATGTTTTGTAATACTCTCAGTGATACTAAGGAGAGGCTGGAATGTGTCCTTTCTCAAGGACAGTGCCAGGTTGTTACTGTCATGGTGTCTATAGGTAGAAGGAGATAGGTGGTAAGTTGTGAGGGCAGTTGCTTGGGTGTATGTATGTGTGTATCTCTGTGTGAAGAAGTGAGAATTCGTGTATAGGTAGATTATTTGTGGGTACAATTTCGTTTGTAAATGCTTCACATAATGCATAACTGTACACAGATTTCATATATATATGTACAGACAGATATGTATATACATTCTTCAGAACCTGTGCATTTCATATGGTTTAGATGTATGTGTATTTGAAGGGAAATTACCATGTATGACTGTGTTTTGTTGAAGATGAAATATAGTGTTCAGGCGTGGAATTAAGTGAGGAGAGAGAGAGAGAGAGAGAGAGAGAGAGAGAGAGAGAGAGAGAGAGAGAGAGAGAGAGAGAGAGAGAGACAGAGAGAGACATTGAGAGATATAGATAGAGAGACAGACAGATAGACAGAGACAGACATTGAGGGAGATTGAGAGAGAGAGAGAGACAGAGAGATAGAGACCGAGACAGAGAGAGAGAGACCGAAAGAGACAGTGAGAGAGAGAGATAGAGGGAGACATCGAGGGAGACCGAGAGAGAGAGAGGGAGAGAGAGAGACAGAGAGAGAGACAGCCAGAGACAGAGACAGAGAGAGAGATGAGGTAGAGAGAGAGATAGAGAAGAAGGAGGAGGAGGAGGAGGAGGAGGAGAGGAGAGAGGGCGGGAGAGTAGAGTCAGAAAAAAACTTAGAAAACAGCCATGAAAACCAAAGAAGCAAATCCAAAAAATAAGACAAAAAAATCAAAGAAAGAAGGAAACAGTCCTGACATTGTCCCCCTTCCATGAGACTTCATATAAAGAACACCGCAGAGAGTACCAGGCATTTCAAGTGTGTGTATTACAGTGTAAGGCTATTGGTGCTAACGTTCTGTAAGGGGGGGAAGGGTTATATGTAATATACTCACAAAGTGTGTATGTTGTGTTGCAGTGAAAAGGAGGTGGTTGAAATTTAGGGGACCCTGTCTACATGGCAAGAGGAGTTTTCTATCTATCCTCAGGTGTAATCCAGAAGTTTTACAGGAGGCGGGTCAAATAGTTCGGCAGAACTCACCGTTCGTCGTTTCCAGAAGTCGTCCGAGCGGGTGGGGGAGGGGCAGGTGTCGGGTTGACTAGAAGCTTCTTTCTTCTGTAGGGCTAAAAACAGAGGCACAGTAGCATAATTTCAACTTCTGTGAGGTGAAGGGGCTTCTAAAATGATTTTTTGCCCGTTTAATACCAAAAAAGCTTCCTGTATCCCCTCTAAGGGGTTTGTTCTCCGCGTCCTGGGGTGTAGGCAAATGGAGTCTCCATTTGTCTCTGGGTAACGTTACTGTGGTACCTCAGGGCTTCCGGTAGCCTTGAACTGGTAACAGTACTAGTTAGCAAGTCAAACTTCACACACTTCCCCACGAAAGAAGAAAAGAGAGAAAATGCGGAGCCGCAAGTTATTACCTCTCCACAGTTCGGGGGTTCCGAGTGACTGAAGCAACTTCCTGTGCTGGACGGAAGTCGCCCACGCTAGCCACATGACACGTGACACGTAAGGAAATTCGGTCAGCCTTCTTCCGCTTCCCGCAACATCTTCCACTTCGTTCTTGGAAAAGCCTGGTCGTCTCCTGTATGAACTGGACCTTATTCCTTTTGAGGAACTCCAACTGGCCAGGAGTTTGGCCTAGTGGTAGAGTGCTTGCCTAGCATGCACGAAGACCCGGGTTCAATTCCTCAGTACCACATACATAGAAAAAAGCCAGAAGTGGTGCTGAGACTCAAGTGGTAGAGCTCTAGCCTTGAGAAAGTCCAAGGACAGTGCTCAGGCCCTGAGCTCAAGCCCAGGACTGGCAAAAAAAAAAAAAGAACTCCAACAATCTCTTGGGACTCTAGGTCTCCTCTACCACATAAACTGTCTCACTTCTTTCTTCTTCAACACCCACTTGGCCCCACATAACCCTGGCTTTACCTACTTTTCCACCAGAATCGCTCTATTTCTCTTTCGCCAGTACACAGCCTTGAACTCAAGGTCTAGCCATCACCCTTTAGCCCTTTCTCTCAACTCTAGCACTCCACAACTGGAACCACAATTCCACTTACAGCTTTTTGGATTTTTTTACGTAGTTAATTAGACATGAATCTCTTCAACTTTCCTTTTTGGACCATCTTTAGACTATAATACTCACACTTCCACATTCGGAGTAGCTAGCATGACACATATAAGCCACCGCACATACCTGCTAATATTTTTTTAAAAATAGTATCAATTAATTACACAAAGGCATTTAATTGCAACAACTCCATGTATGTATGTTTTTAACCTCTGTTTATATTCTATTATTCCCTATAGGATGCACACATGTCAAACATTTTCTTCCATTCTGTACACACTTTTCACAAAATTTTTAGCTTCATATAATCCCATTTGTCAATAATTTTTCCTATTTGCTGACTTTCTACAATTCTGTTCACAAACTTCCTGCCCATACCAAGAAGTTCCACAGCTTTTCCTATTTTTTTCAGTAATACTTGCACAGATGCATCATCTTTTTTATTTTTTTAAAGATAGACTATCATACCCAGCATTTTGGCCTAGTGGTACAGTGCTTCCCTAGAATACACAAAGTCTGTGAAACAATTCCTCACTACCACATACATAGATAAAACATATAAATGCTACTCTGTCTCAAATCATACAACTCTAGCCTTCAGAAAGTCCAAGGACAGTGTTCAGTCCCTAACTTCAAGCCAGGACTGCCATAAATAAATACATAATAAAAAGATACACATATACTTAGCCCATCACAGCCCTACATTCACTTGTGCTTCCCTCTATAGGTCTGATGATGAGTATGTGAAACCATAACAACTTTTTTTTTCTTGACATCACGTTTTTAAGATTTTCTTCACTCTATGCTCTCCTAAAACTATAATCCTCCTGATCTCAACATTCCATAAAGCCACCATGATAGATGTGTACTACTTACCCCAGATATTGGTTGATATTGTAACTTGAGAACTTTTCTTGGGGGTAGTCTCAAACTTTGCATCTCCATATATCTCCTCCTTAGTACCTATGGAGACAGTCTTGTCATGGGCCAGGAATAAAACCTGCTTGCCTATCATATGGCAAGCCCTGAATTTGATTGCTCAGTACCACATACACACAAAAAAGCTCATGTACTACTGTAATTCAACTAATAGACTGCTATCCTTGACAAAGCTCAAGGACATGCCTTGAATTCATGGCTCAAGACTCCACAAAAGAAAAATAAAACCTGTCATTCAGCTATCTAAAAGATGTTTATGGAAAAATATGTAAATATTAAGTATATGAATTAATGAACATGTACATAAAATTAAATATAAATATTATCACATATATGAAGATTCAATACTGTGAACATGTTATTTTCCCATAAATTAATCTACAGGTCGACTTCAATAAAATAAAGTCCAGACTCTTTTATGGGTGAACATGTATATTTCTGTGCTTGACCTAATGGTAACAATTTAAATTGACATGTTCTATGTCAAACACAGCCAAGCACACCTTCTGAAGGTAAGAAAAGATGACAAAGTATTACCTTGAAGAAGACAGAAAAAATTACCTTATTAGATAAAAATTATTAACATAACATAGTAACTAATTCTGCGTCATGGGTGCCATGTCCACAAGGACAGCAATGGAGCCCTTACCCTGTGCATGGACACTTCTATGAACCCTTGAAAAAGGATTCATTCAAAATAGATACAACAATAGAAGAGTGCAGAAACTAGAATCATTTGCACAAACACAGTGAAATAGTTGGCTGTCCTTATGAAAAAAGTGAAATGTATGGAAATCCTTCTGACACTATACAGTAAATGTTCATAAAAATTTCATCCATATTGGAAATTATATAGAATGTCAAAATAAACTTCACATATATATTCTGTGTGTTGTATGTGTGTGTGCATGCGTGCATGCACATGCACTGCTGTTGGTGTGTGAACTCTGGGCCTTGCACTGCCACTTCACTTGCTTGCTCATGCTGGTACTGGAGCCATAAATTTGCTTGTTAATTGAAGATGAAGTTTCTAAAACAGACTTTCTTTTCGGCCTGTGCAGGTTTTGGACTACAATCTACTCTGAAGGTCTCAGCCACCTGAGTAGCTAGGATTACAGACATGAGCCACTAGTACACAGCTCATTGATTTTTATTATGTACACAACCTATAATATGTATCAAGTGGGATAGTGTGGAGGAAGTTTGAAAGAGGCTTGGGAACATTCTCTCGCCCTTGACATTCTGTTCCTGAGGAGCTTTTTGGAAAAACTGAATGAAATAAATTTCACCATGGAAATACCAAGGAGTACCTGGGAAATTCTGCCAGGGCTTAGAAGAAACTGTCCTGTAATAGGAATGGTGCAAGAGAGGCCTTGCTAAGATCCTAGCAGGCTGTGGCACAAGCTCCTTCATCTTGAGGCTCAATAAACCCTTAGGATAGTTATGCAGTCATGCAGACAGCAAGTGACTGTGTAATTGGCAGTCCAGGCCCATCCAAGGGCTCCAAGCTCCATTTGTAATCCTAGGCCACTTTCTGGAGTGGGCTTGTCAGCACAACTGTACACAGCAGAAAGATGATGCAGCATATCACAGCAAGTTCTAGTGGTGGGAAAATGGATGCCCTAGCTGTGATTCCTCCTTCCTCAAGTACATGTGACCTCTGTGGCAAAGGATGCTTTTCGAAGCATGAAGCCTGTCAGGAGGTGAAAGGAAGAGTGTTACCTCATTTATAAACATAACGGAAACAGTAGGACTGTCAAATAGAACTGACCATATCACAAAAAAAGCTTGCTAAACAAGGGCTTCAAATCACAGTGTGGTGACATACAAGGAATATGGGCTCCTTTATGGGGCTCTGTTTGGAAAATGAAGTCTTAAGTTGGGTAGAATTGGGAGGCTGACTCGAATGAGGGAGACCAGCGAGGGCCAGGAAAACAAGGCATGTTACATGGAGCTGCTAAAAAGCTAGAAGCGGGGCGGGGGGGGGGGGGGGAGAAAATGTAACTAACCTACTTTGGCCCCTCAGAAGGAGCTGTGGAGGGACAGTCACTAGCTTAGGGTTCCTCTTGCAAGTCTAAGGTTTTCATGACAACTGCTTGGAGATGTATGGTATGTGTGGGCCACAGACAGGGAAATGTTTCACTGCGACTCTAAAAATGTTTTCAACCCATGCATGACCTTTTCCCATTTCCAGGACTTTCTTGTTTTCTACTCAGTCCATCCACATTGGCAAAGGATATTTACAAATCAATTTGTTCTTTATCAAATGCCTTTTCTGCTCCCTCCACCCCACAAAATGGAAGTGAATGTCCACCTAGTGTTTTGCCACTGTAATGAATTGCTCTGTCTTAACTTGTTTTTGTTTTGTGTCAAAAGGTTATCAATGTGAAAAAGGGGAAAGTGTACTATACAAAATGATATATACATACTATGTGTATGGAACACTTTTGTTCAATAGTAATTGGGAGAACTCTCCTCTGCCTGAATACCAGGTATCTAAATGTCCTGCCATATGAGCAACAGAAGTCAGAGGTTTTGAGGCCAAAATAAGATGCCCCGTGCAGCCCCCCTCCCTTGAACACAGAGGAATTACAATGATCCAAGTGAGGATTTGCTATTATACAACTTTATTTTACTCATTTTGCTATTTACAACACGTTATTTCATTTTATTTTTCAGAAGCCTATTTTTAATGTTTCTTCATATTTTACGTTCTTGATATGAGGACCAGTCAAGGTCTTTTTCATGCAAAATTGTTCTTTAAGAAGGACAGAAATGATACCCATCCATCCTGTGAGGCTTTGCTTCTCTGTACCCTTTGCCGGTTTGGTTTTCCAGAATGCAAATCTTCATCTTACCTGCTTTTTCTTAATTTTCACTGTGTAGGTCTGGAGCTACTGCTGCTGAAGACTCTCGTGTATGATTTTCCCATAGTCCATCTATTTCCACAGTGATATTGACTTGGCTGGCCTTGGAAGACTTCCAATCCAGCCTGATGTCAGCCACTATGGCCAGTTATGCTAAATTCTAGCATCTCAAGGATTACTGACCACTACTGATCTTAAGAATGCATTCTGAAAACTCAGTGGGTGCAAAGTCTCACACGAATAGACATCCAGAGGTGCCTCTGTCCCAATTTTCTTTGTTTATAATTTCAGTTTATCAGGAAAAAAACACTTAAACCCCCTCCCTCCCTCCCTGTTTCCCTCCCTCCCATGAAACCCTTATACTAATAATATAGATTTCACATTGATCAGAGGACATTATACAACCAACACAAACACACTACACGTTCAGTAGGACAAGTCACAATTTCCTTTGATAATTGGGTTGTGGAGTAGGAGGAAATTCCCTGCTCACTAAACTAATGTGGTAGGGCATCATGCAGGTGGAGTGCTCAGCAAATGCATTCAGTAGTTAATAGCTCAAAGGTAAGGTGGTATATTTACAAATTAAGGAACCCTCACTTAGAATAGCCAGTCTCAGCAAAACTCTGTTCTAAATATGCAGAGACTTTCTAGCCTTGCTATGAATGAGATGGCACGAATTGTAGACATACATTCGACAAACTCCACTAAGATCCAACAGACGGTTACATGGGCAAAGGCACCCCATAATGAGCAAGAATTTACTAAGAGATATGGTACACATCCCCAGAAGAAAATGACACTTTGGGAAGATGGGAGTGCGATAGGATAAAACTGAGTGGAAGGAAAGAAGGAGAAGTTGTGTAAAGGGGTTAAAGTGGGGTTGCTTAATTCCAGACTCGGCACGGCTCTTCCCTCCACCCAAGGTTCAAACTGGTAAGCACTCTTTGGCTAGTTTAAGAGAACCTAGCCAGATGCCCTGCACACTTACTGTCAGGGAACATTTGGGAGGGGCCATAGGCAGCCAGATAGAGAAGGGCTTAGGGACAGCTGAGGCTGCAGCTCAATGAGGTTGCTGGCAAGACTACACACAGAACACAAGAGGAGATCTGGCAATTTCCAGTGAGTAACATCAAAGCCAAGATTCAAGTTCCTGCAAGGATATCATTGCCAAATCTCCACATCACTTTGACACTCAACCTCACAAAGTATGAGTTGCAGTAGAGTTCAACTGCTCTCATTGCAGCACATAAGGGCAACATAGTGTTTTGGAGATATATGTAGGTGTGGTGATATTTACATGTGACCTCTCTGCTCTTCCTCTGCACTGTGAAGCCTTCCTGGGTCTTGCTGCCTACTATACTTCAATTCCCAACACATCTTTCAAGATCGCTTCCCCATCAAAACTGCCACCGTAAAACCTGTCCTCTCAGAATCCGGCAAGCAGCTCACTGTGGTGAGCACTCCCGACTCATGCTATGGACAGACACTTCCTCCTAGCGAGTACTGCTCTCAGGGCTACATTCAATTCCTCTGTGGCTTTCTCTGGGAGACAGCACAGATCAGCAGAGGGACGGGCAAGGAGTGAATGGGAACAAGGAAACCCTGCTTCCTGTAACAAGAAGACTGGAAAAAACAGTTAGTTGACCAGTCCAGCCAAGGAAATTTCCTCCCTCATAGTGGGGACAGAAAATGGGAATTGTGATAGTGATGGAAGAGCTACCGACAGAAGACATATCTAATTTCAGAGGTACCTCCTTTCACACTCATTTAAAGTTGAAAAAGTCAGGTACTCAGATATAAAATTATTATATACACAAACAGAATCCATTCACATTCATGTATACACACAAGCACACACATATGTAAACTGCACCTTCGCAGGGGAGCACACACACATACACACACACAGACTGTAGATAAGCTTCCGCACATATCAAAATGTATTTACAGGGACCGAGGACTATTTAGCTTCTTAAATAACTAGACTGTAGACCTATCTCAATGCATACACACTCACTCCCACATATACCCAGAAGCACACAAAAGCATGGTTAAAAGCATAGAAAGGGGCTGTAGGAGAGGCTGCCTAGGGAGGAGGGGGACCATGGACTGAGAGCTTGGCACAGGTGCAAGCAGGTGTGCAGGCTAACCTTAGGGACCTTGCTGGGTGGGTGGGGCTACACTCTCCACCTGCTCAGTTCATGCGCACTGATCAGCAGTTTCTTCCTGAAGAGGTGCTCCAGGTGCTGGAGAACGAGGTAGCATGCCTGCCTCTGCGGGAACACACCCCATTTGCAAACGGGAGGGACGGAAGGAGAATGCTTTAACTGAAAGTTAGGAGAATAAGGACAAAGAACAAGTGTCGTCAAGCAGGGCACAAAAGCTCCACATTTTCCTTCGAACACTGGGGACAAGTTGCTTTGTCTTCCCTGGCTCACAGGGCTCCTGTGAGGGTCCAACGACGTGATGTCAGTGAGCTCGTTGACACTTACTATGCACTAGACAGATAGAAAGGGTTAGTATATAGATTCACAAGAGTTTTCCATCTGCAATTCTAGGTCAGATGGGAAAACAACCAGCCTGACCATTTGTATCTAATGCTTATTCACCAAGCACTTCCATGGTGATGTGATCAATTCAGCAACTGACAGAAACTTAACTCCTAACTGGACACAAGTCTATACTGTCATGTATTCTGAAGAAGTAATACAGGCAAGAGAAAATTCTAATCTCTCCAGAGAGGCTGGCTGAATGCTGGCAATCTCCAACCCACTACCACTACCCGTCCCCCCCCCCACACCCCACTACCATCGCCAGGAAAATCATGCTTTCTTACTTCCCCTGTCATCTATTTCTAAACCCTACCCACAATCCCTTTCCAACTCCAACCCATAAGTCTCCCCTCATGACAATCCAAAACTGTGGGCAAAAGGCACTTACAAATGCGCTCCCCAGCCAGTTCCCTAAACCTCCAAGCTGTGCTTATACCTTGCCTGTATACACCCTGCTCAGCCCAGCTTGGCTTGCTGCCACAAAGGTCCATTACCCCCAGGAGGAAAAATAAAGAAGAAAGGAAAAGAGTAAGAAAAAAGAGTACTTGATACCTCCAATGCACAGAAAAGCCCCCAGAAATGTGTGTGAGCAAGTCTCACATCCTTCCTTTGCTTCCCAACTTGGCTTGATCTATAAAACATTTCCAGTGGCTTTTCTATGCTTATTAACTGTTACAAGTGTTTGAAAAGGTGAGAGTCTTCTAGCAGAAGAGGAAGTCCGTGTGCTATTTACCTCCAACTCTCCTCAATTCCTCCCCCTCTGGCCAGATCATGTTCCTTCAACTACTCTGTACCTCAGGATAATAAAGAAAAGTGTACAACTGATTAGATTGCCAAAATAACCACCTAATCAAATGAGTAGGGGAAGGAGGAAAAAAAGGACATGAATAGAAGGGAGCAGAGCATGGTATCCCATGCTGTGCTGGCCACCGGGAACTAATAGAAATGGTAGAGCCAGTAAACGACGTTGAACAACCCAAAGGCAAGAGGGAAGAGGAGCCGGGACCACCTGTCGATCTTAGGGACATAATCAGGATTAAAGAGCTTGAAAGAGAACCCTTCAGTGAAGGAGCACCCAGGACTTGGGGGGCGACTGTCCTCAGAATCTGAGCTACTGTCCTTCTCTTGATCATAGGCCATGAAATCCTCATCTTTAAGGCTGCAGATACTGTCATCATTCCCCTTGTGTTGCTCCTCAAGGTCAAGGCAGGTGCTCTCAACATTGGTGTCATCGTGTAAGCTCTGGATCTTATCAAGGTCCCAGCTTGCTTCTTGCACACACCTCTGGCCATGGGGTAGCAGAAGGCTGCTGCTGGGGCCATGGTCATCGATCTCATCCAAGCTCAGGTTGTCATCTTCATAGTCTTCATAGTCTTCGTAGTCTTCGTAGTCTTCATCATCAGAGCTTTCAGCACAGCCACGGGCCTCCTCGGGGTTGTGGATTTCGATAGGGACAATAGTGTCATCTTCGTGCAAGCTGTCAAAACCAGAGCCATAAGTATGCAGAGCCTGCTGAGAGGTGGTGGGGATGTCACTCAGGCTTTCTCCAGTGGCCAGTTGGGCCCAACCCAAAGGGGAAGAGATCGGGCTGAGGCTTTCCGGGGTAGCCAGTGGAGCCTGCTCTGAGGTTGACGCCAAAGAGCCGAGGCTTTCTGGGCTTGCCAGGCGAGCCTGAACAGGGCCAGCAGGAAGAGAGCTGATTCCGTCTTCCACGTTAATCAGGCCATCCTTTGAGGAGATAACGGATAGGCTCATCAGTTTCCTATCACCTAAATGGATATGGACTGAGGGGGAAGGGATACGGGAGGGGACTTTTCCTCATCGGCACTTGAAATGCTACTGTTGTTGTCTTTGACAGATATAGCCATCTCCTCTTGGAGGGTCACTGGAGCTCAAGGAACTGAGAAACAGGACCAAGAGGCTGTTAGCATGCAAGGGAAGGCCATGGCAGCAGCCAGATCGGAGTCTCCCTGGGGGCAGTTGCTCCCTTGGGGGCGCTGTGTGTCGGGCGGAGGCTGCTCAGGCAGGCAAGGCTGGGCTCCCTGTGAAGGAGGGTTGTTGCTGGATATTAACATATTGCCCAAAGCAAAGGCCTCAACGTGGCCTTGGGAGTCTGAAGTGCCAAAGAAGGAAGGGGAGGCCAGGCCAGCCCCTCTGGTGGCTGTCTTCATTTCAGCCTCCCCGGGCCTGCTTTCCTTCTGGCTTCATCACCTGTTCTGGAAGCATACAAATTGGAGCATATTTTGGCCCAGAGATCTGGAGAAATCTAGCTCTTTCACTTCTTGCCTCATAACGTTGGACAATGGTCATTTCTAAAAGGAGTGCTGCTTGCTTATCTGTTGTGGGTGGGTGCAGTGCAGGCATGTGGCATGTATGAGAATGAAAGGAAATATGAAATGCCAATGAGTCGAACACTAAGCCTGGGCTTAAGAGGTTCTCAGGGAAAACTGATTGTCAGTCAAAAAGTCAAACCTGAACATTTCCCACCACCACTTCCTGGTAGCGGTAATGGGCAACAACTCTTCGGGGTCTCCTCTGTCGCCTATGATGGCGCCGGGGTCCTTCGCTGAAGTAAAGATAGTTGATGTAGACGTACTCCAGCAAGGACAGGAAGACGAAGAACAAGCAGACAAGGATATAGACATCAATGGCCTTGATACAGGAAATATGGGGAAGTTTGTCTCGCAGATGGGAGTCGATGGTAGTCAGGACAAGGATTGCCGTTAGGCCTATAAACAACACAGCACAGGCTTAGTGTCCTCTGATGGCCTACAGCCCACAGGAAGTGATCTAGAGCCACTTGCTTCCTCCTCCCCCCCTCATCAAACCCAGCCCGTGCTTCACTTCTTTGATGACTTCCCATTGCTGTTAGAATCAAGTTCCACATCCCTAGCCAGGGCTTTATGATTATTTGCATGCTTAGCCCCACCTATTGCTATTTGTCTCTCAGTGCCCAACATCATCCATTACCATCTGAGGAAGTTTTCTGTACCCCAAAACTTTGTACCCAGTATGCCCGTCAGAGTCAGGAGAGACTGTTTCAAAGAGGATGAAGAGAAGCCCTGGGGAAGTAATCTCTTGGGCTTCTACTTCAAAAGCTTTATTTAGCTGTCTTTTTGATGCTCTCCTGCCTCAGGCATCTTGTGATTCAGTCTCTTGTATGCCCCTTTGGTTTTTAATCCAACCATGTCTATATTGGGAAATGTAAAGTTTGTCTCTGCCTGCTGCAAATCATTACAATTCTTTTGGAACAACACTTTCAAGGCACCAAGACCTGGCTCACTTCCTCCTCTTGACCCTCAGAGGTTGCATTCCATATTCCACTCGGTACTGGAAGACACCTGATACGTAATCTGTATTTATTTTATGGAATTTCTAATCTAAATTTATTACTTATTTTATTTATCTTCAATAAAAATTCTATGAATTCAATAATATGCCCCATCTCCAGTATCAGTGTGTGTGTACAATGCGTACTACAAAAATGCTTGTTTCCACTGGGTCATGGTGTCTCATGCCTGTAATCCTAGCTACTCAGGAGGCTGACATCTGAGGATCATGGTTCAAATTCAGCCCGGGCAGGAAAGGCTGTGAGACTCTTATCTCCAATTAACCACCAGAAATCCAGAAGTGGCACTGTGGCTCAAAGAAGCAGAGTGCTAGCCTTGAGCAAAAGAGCTCAGGGACAGTGCCCAAGCCCAGAGTTCAAGCCCCATGATCCCCACCACCACCACTACCATGACCACCACCACCACCAACAACAAAAACAAAAAAAAATGAAACTCCTTATTTCCTTGACTGGGCAGTCACAGACAGCTCTGAGTTTTCATTCCTTATTCACAACCTTATTCTCTGAGAAAAATGACCCAAGTTCCTCCCTGAGATAGGACCTACCGATTGTCACTCTGGCTGCAGAAGAATCATAGTTCATCCAAAATGATATCCAGGAGAGAATGGTGGTTAGGACTGTGGGCCAATAGACCTGCACGAGATAACTACCGACTTCCCTCTGGACCTGGAACTTCAGTACCAGGCGCATGTAGGAACCTGTCAGGAGACATCCTGATATCAGGCCTGCATATTGTGTCTGCCTCTCCCACTTCCTTCCTCACCTTACTTACTCCATGTTAGTTAAAGTTTGGGGAAGGAACAGACAAGAGATGTTTCCAAGTGGTAAACAGAGGGAGCCAAAGCTAAGAGGAGCATGCATCCTTTCCTCTAGCTGTAAAGCACTCTTAGTCTGACCAAGTGCATCCACATTTGGTATTCATATACAGAGGTGATTACTAGGACTTCACCTTTATTGTTTCTGTCCAGAAGGAGGGAAATAGGGAAAGAGGCAGCAGAATATAGAGACTAAAAAGCAAAAAGCCATTTCCTCCAAGAGTTCAGAATTGAATAAAACAGACAAGATATCGGAGGGAGAGGAAGAGTCAGACTCACCTGTGTAGAAATACACCTCCTTGCTAGTAATTGACCTTCCCAGGAAAGCAAACTGAGGGATTTGTAGTGACTTTGCCATGCGGATGGCATTGTCTTCCCAGGACAACACAATGTCTTCAACAGTGTAGCCATCTTGGAAAGAAGAAGAAACAGTCTTGGGAAATAGGCATAGGAACACCAAAGCAGTTTGTGAAAAATTAAAGCACCGTTGCACCTTGTGATTTGGGAGAATTCTGTGGGGCTTGCTGAGGGTGAGCATGGGAGAAACTGTGAGCAGATGGAAAATGCTCACTGACTTGGGAGTTTCTTCCCCAGCAAGGAGTGTGTACCAAAGATACTCTGAGCTCCTCCTTATGAGTTTATACCTAGTTCCAAAAGAGCACGGTGACATTTCCCAATAGGATTAGTTACAACATAACGACCACATGCTCCTACATGCTGTATATAGATGCCAGCATACCAATCACTTTCCATGTACTACCATTTATGTACTGATCATGTACCTATGCCCTCCCTCTACCTGTCATTTCTACCTTTGCTTTCTTGGCTCCTGTGGCCCCAGGCAAGGAAAAGGGGTTCATAGGAGAAATACATACAGCTCTCCACCTCCAGCTGGCAGGCCTGCTTGTCCAGAGGATATTTCTGCAGATCCAGGGAACAGGCTGCTCTGGTGGTGAGTCTGCCAAGGAAAACAAACAAACAAACAAACAAAGTCAATCCCAGACGACAAGCAACCATTCCTGACCACAATGCAGAGAGGGGAGGCACAAGTAATCCTGGGAACTGACCGATATGTAAGGAAGAGAGAGACTTAGTGAAACAAAGAAACCTAGAGATTTTGAAGTAATAAACAAGGAAGTCTGAGGACATTTTCCAGGCTCCCATGGAACTCACCGGATGCCATATCGCACTGTCCCATCTGGGTGGAGCTGAAACATGCGATTGTCCACAGTCACATCATGCAGAAAGGCATCTTTGCTATTTAGAAAGTAGCAGTCAGGGACCCACAACTTCTCATGCATCCGATAGTCCAGGGTCAAGTTCAGGTTGGTCTCATAGTATGCTAAGCGTGAGTCCTTCCACGTCTGATGTAAAAACATTGTGATTGTATAGTCCTGGTAAGAGAAAGGTAAATGTTACTTGTAAGTGAGGTTGTCTAGCTCTTTGTCCTCTGCATGTGTACATATGTGTGTACACCCATATATGTGAGCTACTATCTGAAACACATAACTACAAATGAGTGCATGAAACCTATGCATGTTTATGCAAGAATAAGATGAAACTTCTGTAATTAAAATCTAGGTTAAGAAACAAAGTTATCAGTACGTTGCAAAGCCCAATGTGTGCCATTCTGAACTTCTTTTCAAATGCCACCTAGCAGTAACAATTATTCTATTTTTAAGATAATTTCCTCACTTTGAGTTAAAATATGTCTACATATATATATCTATAAAGTTCAATTTCTTAGCTGAACTTAAACTTTTTTTAATCAAAAGGGAACTATTCTGTATATATTTGTAATTTGTTTTTTCTATTTAATATTGAGATCAAATCAGGTAGATATGTGTGACTATAATTTGTTCCTGTTCATTCTTGCATATTTTATACATGAACATACCATAATAAAATTGAAAAGCAGAATGAAATAACAAAGTAGACATTGTAGTTTATGTTTTTGTCAAGAGCCAAGTGTAGATGGTCACTAATGCCTTCCCCTCACCAACACTGCCATGATATTTGATTTTTGCCCCTTGAGTGAGTACATAATCTTCTCTTTTTCACTGGAACTTGAACTCAGGGCCTGGGAGCTGTCCCTTAGCTTTTTTTGCTCAAAAGGTAATCTGGTGGTCTTCCATTTGAACAACAGCTCAATTTCTGGATTTTTGGTGATTAATTGGAGATGAAATTCTTATGGCCTTTCCTGCTGGTTTCAAACTGTGATCCTTAGCTCCCAGCCTCCTGAACAGCCGGGATTACAAACAAGTGCCTCCCATACTAGGCTTTATGTGATCTTTAAAGCACTTCATAAACCTTTCACTTTTGAGTCTGTAATCCATTCAGAATTGAATTTCTAAATATGGTATGATGGGAAGGTCCAGTTAATTTACATTTTATTCCAGGGGAGCATTATTTCCAAAACCTCCTCTGCTTTTCCATGGCAGCCCTGTTACAGGTTAGAAAGGAGCTGGCTTATGACTCTGCTTTTTGTCTGTTGCTCCCTGTTGCCAGCAGCATAGCTGAAATGGGCACACTTACCATATTTATTTCAGAGATCTGTTCAATGTTGGACACATAGATAGATATTCCCACAGTCACGGGGGCACCTGCAATAGAGGAAAACGTTATTACTTGAAGGTTGGGATAGAGGTTAAGGACAAGACTGAGAAGCCACATTTCTCACATTTGAGTCTACTTTGGCACTTGTTAGCTGTGTGACTTGGATAAGTCACCTAACCTCTCTGAGACCTAAGTTTTGTCCTGGATAAAATAGAATAAAGGTGGTACAAATCTCATAGTAAATGTAGGTCACACACTTAAGAGCAAGGACTGGCCTTGCTAAAAGAAAGAGTTCAGTGAAAACAGAGAAAATAGGAAAGGAAGCACTCTTTTAAAAATGTTTTGTGGGGCTGGGAGTTTGGCCTAGTGGTAGAGTGCTTGCTTTGCATGCGTGAAGACCCGGGTTTGATTCCTTGGTACCACATACATAGAAAAAGCTAGAAGTGAGGCTGTGGCTCAAGTGGTAGGGCTCTAGCTTTGAAAAAGCCAAAGACAGTGCTCAGGCCCTGAGTTCAAGCCCCAGACTGGCAAAAAACAAAACAAAACAAAAAAACAATGGGCCCGGGAGTTTGGCCTAGTGGTAGAGTGCTTGTCTAGCATGCACGAAGACCTGGGTTTGATTCCTCGGTACCACATACATAGCAAAAAGCCAGAAGTTGTGCTGTGGCTCAAGTGGTAGAGCCCTAGCCTTGAGAAAATCCAGGGACAGTGCTCAGGCTCTGAGCCCAACCCCAGGACTGGCAAAAAATGTTTTGTGATAGAGTTGAAAATCTATGATCTCAGAAAAATAGAGGCATCAGTGGCTCAACACCTGTCATCCTAGCTACTCATGAGGCTGAGATCTGAGGATCACGGTTCAAAGCCAGCCTGGGCACAAAAGTCCATGAGACTCGTATCTCCAATGAACCACCAGAAAACCAAAATGGCACTGTGGTTCAAAGTAATAGAGCACTAGCCTTGAGCTGAAGAGCTCAGGGACAGAGCTTAGGCGCAGAGTTCAAGCCCCACGACATCCACCACCACCACCACCAAAAAAGTAGAGTCAAGGTTATGCTTCTGTTTTATGCTTCTGGATGAATTGGTCAGTGTGTTTATGTGGTGGTTAAAGTGGCACTGTGTGAGCAAATGTGTAGACATGTACATGAGCCTCAGTGTGTTGTACGGGAGGAAATGCATGACCATGAATGACTTTGAAAGTGTTCACCAAGAGAGTAACTATGGGAGTATGCGTGTGTTGGCAAGCTGTGTCTGTCATATTGTGAGTGCATGTGTATGTGAGCCTGTCTATACATGTGAGTGAATGTGTGTTCGTATGTCAAGAAATCTATGGGCATGGGTGTATGAAAGTGAATGTAAGAATGTGAGCATGTGTGAGTGAAGGTGTGTTCCTGTGTGCATGATGAGAATGTGAGCTTTATTGTCACGAATGAGCATGAAGGTATGAGTGTGTTCATGTCAGTGTGTTCGTGAGTGTAGGGGAGTGGGTTTGTGAGCCAATGAATGTGTGCATGTTTGTGTATGTCAGGAAATGCGTGTGTGTGTGTGAATGAATTTGAGCATGTAAGTGGTAAATGACTGTGAGTGTATTCACGTGTTAGTGTTTTTAGGGAGACTGCCCAGGTGAGTGACTGCATGAGCATGTTCACGTGTGTGCATAGTCACGTGGACATGAGTTCATGTGTGAATGCTTCTGTACTGTGTGATATATTCACATGTACGTGTACATGAGTATTTGGGAGCTTTTCAGGTGAGGGAATGCTCATGTGTGAGTGAATGCAAGACACTGTTGATGTGTGTATCGTCATGCATATGTATTTACTAGTATATGCATACACATTTTCATATTGTGAATGGAGTATAGGTGAGGATGTTCACATGCATGCATGTTTTCTTGTGTGTGAGCATGTATGAGCGAAGCTGTGACCACGTTCATGTGTGGATGTGTCTTAGGGAGAACCTTAATGTGTGTCTTTTTGAATAAATTTGTGTTTGTACATGTGGGTAGGTTGGATGTGAGGGAACATGTTGGGATGTTCATTTGTGTGTGAATTTGTGACAAGTTTCTCTGTGTGTTAATGTCTAAATGCTTGTGTGTGAGTGAATTTGAGCATCAGTAGACACATGCATGAGTGTGTGCACATGTACATGTGTGCAAACAAATGATAATGCATGTAAGGAAACCTGCTAAATAGGTGTGTGCATGTGGGCGTGTTAGTGTGAGTGAATGTGTGATACTGTTCATGTGTGCACTGACCTGTTCAGCTTTTTTGGGGGGAGAGAAGTTATGAGTGTGCTATCATAAGTGAGCATGCTTCAGGTAAGTGAATGTTGGAACACATATTCATGTGTGTCTCTGTGACTGTAAATGTATTAATGTATATACTCATATGTGTGGCTCAAGTGCATGGGAGCATGTTGAGGTGTCAATATATTGCTGTGTATTACTGAACGAAAGTGGAGTTGTGTGAATGAAGATGTTTGTGTGTGGATAAATGTAAGACAATGTTTATGTGTATACATGTGAATGTGTATGAGCGATCACAGGTAGGTGTGCAGGTGTGTGACTGAATATGCATGATTAAACTTCCATGATGGTGGCAATGAGCATGTTTGTATGAGTGAATATGTATGCTCATGTGTTCTGTGAGCATAATTGCGTGTGTTTATGTGTGACTTTAAGTGAATATATAACCATGCTGTGTGTGTAGATGTGTGAATGAGTTTGTGCCTGTGCTCACGTGAATGATGTGTGCCTGTATGAGCTTGAGCATGCGAGTGAGTGAGTGTAAATTTGTGTAAATGTAGCAGTGTTTTTCTGCATCCTAGATTTTGCAGGCTTGGGTATTAGTACTGTTCAAATATGATCATGAATGGCCAAACATTTTGTAAACTGTAAGGCGCTGTGGACAAATATTTTTATTCTCCCCTGTGAGTTGAAAGCTGTCTACACTCGGCCCCGCAAGCAAAGCCATTATTCTGTGTATTACATCACACTGCTGCTAGGGAAACACGCATGATGCTTGCAATTCGGCCTGCTGGTTTCACTGCAGGCTGATTGCCCAGAAGCTGTGCCGAAAAGAGTAAAATGTGTTATTGCAAGCCCAGTACTTCAAAAGGCAAAGTGCTATTGGGAATAGGCGCATGACTGGCAGCTGAGAAGTAAATGGACCACTGTGGTAGGGCCCAGGCCAGACTCTACATTCAGGCCTCTTGTGATCAAGCCCCAGGAAAGTGATGTGTAGTGACAGAGGCTCTGAAAACACAGTTGAATCCACTTTCATACCTTTAATGGCTGGAAGCTTTGTTAAGCAGGCAACAAGCCAAAGAGGCTGGGCTGCCAACCCCTTCCTTCATGGCAAACTTCCTAACACTATTTCCCATTAATCAGGAAACTCCTTCTCCAAGGATGTAATGCTAAGGATCCGAGAGGCTAGGGGAGACACCTAAGGCCTCACAACTGAAAGGACATAGTGGCATTGTGTACCTAGAGGGGCTACATTCTATACTAGGTGACATGAGAGCTTCTCTAAGTAACGTATCTCAGGATGGATATGTCCGATGCATTCCTTCAATCTATATCAAATTCCTTCAATGTCAGGCCCTTTGTTTATGCATATGCAAATCGCTTGTATGTGAGGACATTAAGACATGAAATGATTCCATGCAGGATGCATGGCCATTATCAGAGAAAACCATTAGTGAGAAGAAGTGTCAATGGGCCTCTGTGTTTAAGGTGCAGCCCAGACTCCACATTCAGAGCTTCTCAAGAAATTCCAGAAAATTCTTTAGAGTGACATGGGTTGCTTGGAGCACTTTAATACAATAATTATTATTATCTTTCAATCCTTTTCCCCCTGTACCTTTAGAGGATGTCCTGACTGCCTGAATATCAACCTATCTCTCCACATGTACTGTACCACACTCCTGGCCTTAGAGCCTGTAGCGCCCTCTTCTGTCTAATTGCTAGGACACCCTGAGCTGTCCTTGTCTTGCTACTTGTCATGTACTGCTCAGCCGTATTAATCCTCGTGTCTATCTTTTATGAGATGGGTCCATAAAAGATGGCAAGTGTCCAGGTTTTCCTGCTTAGTGTATCTATCCCCCCCCCACCGAAGGACAGCAATGAAGGGTATCAGTGGACCAAGCAAGTCTGACAATTCCCAGACTCATTCTTACCCTATTCTCTCCCTTGGCACTGGATACCTGTAAAGATGTCAGCTTGGCTTTGAAAAAGTGGGGAGAATGTGCTTGTAGGACTCGAATGATTGTCATTGTCAATCAGCCTTTTTGGAGAGATGTAAGAATGAGACAAGGAGCAAAATGAGGGACTTGTCCCTTGTTCTTGTGTGGTGCTTGGTACAAATGACCCAAATGATACTGGCTGTGC
Source organism: Megascapheus bottae (assembly GCF_031878675.1). Taxonomy (NCBI): domain Eukaryota; kingdom Metazoa; phylum Chordata; class Mammalia; order Rodentia; family Geomyidae; genus Megascapheus; species Megascapheus bottae. The sequence continues at coordinate 104,130,770 of NC_143547.1, read as the reverse complement.
TATTCCACTCCACTTGCCAGCCACCCTGACCTCCCTCCCTAGGCAATCCACACACTATAGAAATGATGCTCCTGGCACGATCATCAGTGGAGTCATCTCATCTCTGGGCTGGAGGTGTGAATGTGGGGCTGAGGTGTTTAGTATGGACTCTATTGAACGATTAAGATAAAGCTGTAAAATCCGGATCACACTGAGTGCAGTGTGTGTAATGGGCTGAACTTGGTGGGATGTGAAAGCCTTGGGGAACCAGGAGTTACATTGCAAATACTTCAGGATTAGGTGGGTTAGGAAAAGGATACAGAGAAGACCATCACCTCCTTAGTTTTGAGCTGCCAGAACAGAGAGAGTACTCAGGGTGCATGGAAAGTATTCAAACACAGAATGCATTCTACTTTTTACAGACAATATTACAAGGCAGCCAGGAATTGAGGAGGGGGCATTAGGTGTCTTGCACATGACGGCAGAGAAATGAGGGCCATTTCAGGGAAGATGTAAAAGGCTGAGGTTAGGGGTGTGGACATGCTCCTTTGCAGGGCTTTGCAGGCTCAGAAGGACAAAATTTGGGGAGGCAGAGGTTTAAGGTGTGGGTGTCACTAGTCAGCTTATAGGGAACACTAGCTGGCAGAGTCTTAGCTGTACTCTGCCTCCCACAAAAGCAGGTAGTGTCCACATGACTTACCTCCAAAATTTGGTCTCAGACGGACATCGTATTTTGACAGCACCCTGTCCAAAATCTTTTGAACCACAGCTCCATTTGCACAGTTGTTGCTGAAATAGACAAGTCATGAGTAAAATGTTGCTTGACTTGTGGCCATCTTGCCAGCCACTGGATTTCCAGGGCCTTCCTTGCTCCTGTACATACGCAGACATATCCAGTCATATGTGTTTGTGCTCCCCCCTCCCCGCTCCAGGCAGTGAGTCAGCCAGCAGCACAGCAGTGACGCAGCCTCTTTTTCCCCCTCCCCCCTCCTAGCTTTCATCAGAGGTTGGGGCACAAGGAATACAAATGGAGGGTTGGAGGGGGGGTGGAGGGGATGCCATAGGAGAAGAGGAGAGGAGAAACAGTGGGAAGTAGGGACCCTCAGAAAGCTGTATTATACCAGCCTTTTAAGGGGCCCCCAACCTGAGGCCAGCTTACATCATGCTTTGCACATTGGTGGGGGTCCTTCTTCTAGTGGTACCTGACTGTCACAGGAAAAGTCTTCTCCCAGACACTGCCGTCTTGAGTGGAGTGCATTATCAGCAGCTTAAAGCCCCATTGCATCTGCGTAGCGTGGGCATTTTTTTTTGCTATGTGTATGTTAACCTTGGTTTTGTACACCTTTGTTTTTCTATTTCAGATTTGGCATATGGCATATGACGCAGAGAGAAAAGAGAGAGAGAGTGAACCTTCTTCATGTAGCAGAGATTTATGGCTCTCATTGGACCAAAGCATTTCCGATTTTTGGGGCTCCTCGGAGCTGTCCTCGAAAAGATCCCTTGTGGGATCAGGCATGTGTCTCACTAAGCATGTGCTTACAGCCTGGAGGTTTCTTGGAATGAGCATATGTAAGTGAATCTAGCTCAGCTGTGTAGAAAGATAAGCATCCAAGATTGTCTAATTTGCCCACCTAGTCAGTAGACATTCAGTTGGGCTTTTATTGCCACCCTTCCAAAAGGGCTTGTGAATAACAGGCCTTGGGCATCATTGCGACTCTTCAGACCTTTGATGCACTGCCTAATCAAATATGTCTTCCTTCCTCTGTGATTGTGTGCAGGGGGTGGGGGGGAGAGGTGTCTGTGTTTCTGTGTCGTGTGTACATGTGTGTGTGTGTGTGTGCGCACATGTGCGTGCACATCTCTTCATTGGTGTAGTGTGATATGTTGTGTTAAGGGCACTGCAGGGCCATCTGCTGGAATTATGCCCAACTACCCCCCTCCCACCTCGGCCCTTTTAATCTAAATTTATGTTCATTTCTGGTTTTCCATTGAAAATGATTGCTCATCTTCCTCAATAATCACATTTCATTTTGCTACATTCTGAAGTATGTACATGAATTTTTCACAGATTAAAGCAATGCATTTTCACCTGTTTCCATGCACACATTTCTCATGTGTCTCTGTTCTGGATCTGTGGCCAGCACCGATACATATTTCTGTATGATGTACATGTAAAAAAGATGGCTTAACACCTGTTTAGATAGTTGCAAACTCCAATAAACTTCAAATGAATCACAAGGAAAATCTGACGTGTCTTCAAATGTTTTCACAGGATCAAACACAGAAGCCCACTACGATCCGTTTATTTCCATTTCTGGCCGAGTCCCTTGCTACGCAACACAGGCACACACACACACACACACACACACACACACACACACATTTGGTTCGAGGAATGGACAAAAATCTACACTCTACAGGTGTCTCTTCTCTTTTGTGAATTGCCCATCCCCCTATTGCACCCCCAAACCCCTTTCTAGTCTGATAGGTTCCAAAGCACATGAGGGGAGAAAACTGCCTGAAATCTTAGCTCCAGACCTTAGACGCTGACATGGGGGCCATGCTGTGTTGCGGACTGCAGTTTAGGCCCGCGCGTGGGTGGCGGGGAGGGGGGGGGCTGCAGTCATGCGCCGCAGTAACAGGTGGGCTGAAGCACACGAGTGTGCTTTAACTACTGTGAACTAACGGTTCCCACTCCCATCCCGTTTCATTGAGGGGCTTGCAGCGAGGGTTTGTTTGCCAAGCCTTGGGACGCCCACGACCGAGTCCTTGTCCCCTCCCCCCCCAGCCCACTTGGTGCAAGAGGCCCAAAGCCGTCTGCTGGTTCCCATGCCCACCAAGCCAAGTCTGAAGACAGCCACTTACCACTTGAAAAGATCCACGACGATCTTGGGCAAGGCGGAGGAGAACTCCAACTGGAATTGCGGGGTGGGATGAGGGTCGTTGCCCTGAGCGAGCCAAGTCCTGATAAGGAGCAGTAGTGCAGCGGCTCGCAGCATGGCTCGGATGCCCATGGCTGCGGCTGTGTGGGGGCCACAGAGCGACTGCTGCAGAGAGCTGTAAAAAGGGATGGGGTTGGCTCAGAAGTGGGAGATGGGGGACAGGATCGTTACCCTCTAAGCAGTCACCTCTGAGCCTAGGCCTGGAGGGTCTAGGGAGATCGGGGTCCGGGATCCCGGAATGGGGGGGGGTGTGGGGAAAAGCAGTTACCAAGCGGCTCTGCTCAACGCTGCACTCCCTAGAAGGCGCCAGGCAGCTGCGAAGTGCGCTCCGTCTGCAGCAGTTCCAGGCTGCGACTGGACACCGAGAGGGGCGCGCGGCTGACTCCGCCCACTCCGACGGCAGCGCGCTCCGAACCAATCCAGCAGGTGCCAAGAGCGCACAAAAAGGAGCGCGCTCCTTCCTGCGCCCGCCCTCAGGCTGCGCGCCGCCCGGCCCCCGCCCCTTCAGGCCTCTGCAGTCATCCCCGGACCAGCTCCAGACACAGGGGTGGGGCCCAGTCCTGGGAGGCAGAGCGGGGACAGGCTGCTGAAGGCTGGGTTAGGGCTAGCAGCCAGAAACGCCTGGCCCTGCACATCTTCTTTATAAAATGCAAAAGGACTGCTTCCCTCAGGAGATTTTGTCTCCAAGAGTTTCTATGTTGTAGTGAAGGGGCCGTGCCAACTTCACTGTCATGGCTGAATGTACGTCCTGAAAGACTTGAACCCATTGGAAGAACAGGTGCTACCCTTTGTCCCGGCGCTTTCCAGGTTAATGAACCATCAAGAACCTTTTGTGCCTAGTACCTAAAGAAGCTTCAAAGCAGATCCAGCAGTGTGACACGACAGTACCCTCATTAGGGCGGACATTGGACTCCTGGGCCGTGGAGTGGCTTGAAGAACTAAGTGTCCCACTGGCCTCTTCACCCCAATTGGAGTTCACAGGAAACAACTCAGCAGACTGGAAAGGTCCTCCTCCTGGGATCTTCTTGCAATGTGATTCTGTCTCATAGCTACTCCATTTAGGGTTGGAAGGACAGTCCAGATCTGATACCAATGTAGTCGCGCCACATGCAAAAGGCTAGGAGCTACTAACACGATTTTTATTCTTTCCAGTCTCTGAAAAATTGCCCCTAGCAAACAGAAGGATCTGCAATACCAGAGAGCCCTCGCTTAGCCCCCTACGTTTTCAAGGTGGTTCTATGACAAACTTTGTTCACCAGCCCTGCACCTTTCACATCATAATGCTGAGAAACCCTGCAGACAAAAAGGCGGATTGCTCCTGCAAGCCTAGCTACTTAGGAAGCTCACATCTGACCATCGCAATTTAAAGCCACCTGAAGCACATCCGCGTCACTTACCTTTAATTAACCAGCAAAGAGCCTCAAGTGGAAGCTTGCCTCAGAAAAGAGAGTACTTGCTGTGACTGGACAAAGCCCAGCAGAGAACATCGTAAGTACCTATACCCATACAAAAAGGATTGCAACTTCGCTCCCAGTAAAGTGGGGACGTTAGTGCAGAAACACTCCGCTTCCATTTTCCCTCAGTAGCTCGTGAATTCAAATTGCTAATACTCAGCAAAGTTTCCCTTGCCTGGTTAGCTGCATGTTTTTAACTTAAGGGTTTCACTCTTTACTTCCTAAGATTTATGACTTGAAATTTTCACTTGCTACTAACGTGCTCTAGCACCTGACCCACACTTTCAGTCCCTTCTCCCACTGATCATTTTAAAGTACGATTTCACTTTATGTCAGCATGTTTTTTTGTGTCTCTTGTATCACAGTAAGATGCCAGTATGCCCAGGCATCCTGCTTTCCCTATTGCTACAATAACAGAAAGCAATACAGGACCAACCCATTGGTTGAGACAAAGGCTCACAACTTTATGCCTCAGCTGGCCTCGAACCATGACCCATTGCTCTCTGCATCGCAACTAAGGACAGTTACAAGCTGGAGCCACTATCCTGGATTTTTACTAAAACCTTTCAAAGCCTGTCCTTTTAGAATGGAACAGAAAAAACACCTATTTCATATTTCTCTGTCTTCTCTTAAAAAGAAGACCATTACAACAAATGTTTTTAATCTCCATGTGGTCACAGAAGAAAGGAGTACCGAGACTTTATGTCATTGACTATCACATGTAAGAATAATTCAATTAAGTCTACCCTATTACTTTTCTCTTCATTCTCTCTATTATCTCAATATACTGGTAGAGACAATTCTTGCTTACCAAAAATGGGTGAAACTCCATCAATCACTTTAATTGCAATATAAGGAAACTGGGGCCAATAGTATGGAAAGGGAGTTCCCTAAGGTCACATAGCAGTAGAGGAAAAAAGGGGAAGGCCTCGTTGTACTTTGCCTCCTTCCAGAAATATGTTTTCTGACTGAGCTTTCACAGGAAGTTCAGGCAACTACCAGCAGGTGGGAGTAGACTTATTTGCATATGGGATGTTCCTACATACTACTGCTTCCCTTTATTTGTCAGGGAAAGTGAGACAGAAGCCTGAAATTTTGTTACTAGGTGCCCTTTGCCTATGAATAGTACCGAAAAACTCAATGGTCATGATGAAGTCACTTCCAGATTCTGTATCTCCACAACACCCTTCCCCATGTCTGCTCTCCCTACAGGTAATGCTTCCTTTAAATTTCCTGACTCACATGCCAAAAATAGAACAAAAGGCAGCAAGAAACGTATCCGTGCTACCAGAATGTGTACTTCTTGAGGTTTTTTTTTTAAGTTCATGGATTGGAATATTTATAAATATTTGTACTGAGCATGGTGTTATGGGAAAGTGTCCCAACCTGGCAGACTCTCCTGTGTTACAGAACAGGGAAAGTTCTGGCAAGGTGGAGTTGGGTGGCGTGACAAGAAGTACTAGATATGTGATGAGAGATGAGACAGGACCTGGCCTAGTAACCACGCTGCACTCAGTAGAGTACAATTAATTCTTGTCAAGAACACATTGAGACCTACTTGTCCACAGAAAGAAATTATGCATTTATTTTCGATGTAGCAGTGAGCTTTTGAAAAAGGATTTGTACAAATGACTGACACAACCAGATGGTCATCTTGGAAAATTTTTTTTGCGGTAATGAATGGCAACCTAGGTAGAGGGGATTCATTTTCCCAGAGAAGACACATAAAGAAAAGAAATGAAATGTAGAAAGGAACCATCAGTAGAGAGTGAAGGCCAACAATAAATTCTGCCCTCCTTTGCTCTGAGGGGAGTTAATGGATCTGTGAAACTGTGTTGTACTTTGGGGGTATCATGGGAAGTGGGGACAAAAATCAAAACTTGGAATTTAGTCAAGTAGGGAATTTGGTAACCTTTCCTGATGCATTAGCTGACACCTTGAGCAGCGATGCAGTCGTAATTGTGACCCACAAGTAACCTGCTTTGGCCTAGCTGCGCCCATTCTCATTACCGCAGTGGGCTAAGGAATCTGAAGCCTTGGTCATGAATTAACATAGCCTTAGATATTTGAAAATATGCCAGTAAATGAAAAGATTCCTCAGGCAGTTATCTTTCTACAAATAAGTTTAAAATTTTTTTTGCCAGTCCTGGCTTGAGCTCAGGGCCTGAGCACTGTCCTTGGACTTTTTTTCAAGACTAGAGCTCTACCACTTGAGCCACAGCACTACTTCCACCTTTTTTTTATCTGTGTATGTCTGAGGAATCGAACCTGGGTTTTCGTGCATGCTAGACAAGCATTCTACCACTAAGCCAAACTCCCAGCCTACAAATAACTTTTTAATATGTGGCTTCACAGTCAAAGATAATGCTACACTAAAAACGAAGATACACTGTGACAGTAGAGAAGAATAGAGAGCAAAAACAAACCCACAACAATTTTAGATATCAGAATTATCTGACATATACTGTAATAATTATGGTTTACTACAACCAAAGGATAAAAGATAAGCTTAAAAATACAGGAAACAGAAAATCATCAAAACAGTATAAAAAAAGAATTGATAAAAAGTCTTTCACAATCCCTCTTCCCCCAACCAACCCACTAACAATAAAACTTGAGAATTTCATACTTGGATTAAACAGAAAGCTAAGCTCAACAAAAATAAGATTATTGAATCAGAAGATGGTATAAAAATTGCTAGACTTTCTGCTGGAGAAACAACTTACACAGAAAAATTAAAGAGGGAAGATAAAGGCCTCAATGGATCCAGTAAGAAGATTTACGATACATTAAGCTGAAAATCCAGGGAGAGTAGAGGAAAAAAAATTGTAAAAAGATTCAAAATCATTCATCCAAAAAATTCAGAGAATTCTAGCCAGAGCATATGCAATGAAATGGAAGCATAAACATGTCATGCTTTAAGTGGGAAAATGAAAGACAAGGAAGATATACTACTGATCCAATTAAAGAGTGACATGCTGTCATAAGGTAGAGTCAGGACAGATTGAGCCTTTTCCATGAGTGACTGCTTCTTGAAGATATCTACTTAATGGCTAATTGATCAAATATATTTTCAAACAGTGTACATGCTAGAGCAACCTTGCACGTAGGAGTTCTACCCAACCATTATGCTTGGAAGATTATTTTCCTACAAGTATATATTTCCCTTCTCATGGGCCACAAAAGAGCTAAGTGTTCTTCATGGGTTATGATCTCAGCCTTAGCTGAGATTTAAGGCTGAGAAAATGTGCTCAGATGTAGATTTTTTAAAAGACACCAGTATAAAAGTGTATCTCTTTAGAAAATTTCATTTTCCATACTACCCCTTCAACCTTTCATCAGTTTCTGAGAACGAACTGGAACATACTGAAAACATGTGCAAATACAACAGTGAAATCCCGTTTCTGTATATATATATATTAAAATAATAAAGTCTATAAAATGGTCAGTCCTGTGATAATCAGTGTGTCCACTTAAACCTTCAGACTTAGCCACATGCTTTCTCTCACTGGGCTATCTGCTGCTGGACTAGAATGAAATTTCTACATGAGGTTTATAATCACAACAAAAAGATGATAGCTAAATGAGAAACAGAATGTCTTTTCGAACATGGCATCCTTTCTTGTGGCTAGAATTGCTTATATAATGATTGAATGAATGGCCTACAATGAGGAATGGAATAGAGGTTATTCTGCTCCATATGAGAAGTGTGTTGGTTTCTGTCTTTGTCCTGTAATCCTCATATATGATTTGATTTTAGTGGCATTGTTTTTCCTATTGAGTGATATTTCTAATGTACTCCTAAACACTCATCTACTGCTCAGAGAAAACATTTCTTTTCAAATTTGTTTTTAGAATTAGAGCATATTAGTTGTAAGAAATGAGGATTTCATTGTAGCATGTGATTTCAATGCACTTTGGTCATATTGTTCTTACTCCTCTCTTTCCCCATTTCTCCTTCCTCTTCAACATTCTCATCAGTTCTTGTTTTATTTCTCCACATGGGGAGAGCATGCAAATGTAAGAATGTTTACAGTGAAGGCATAAGCCTATCTACCTGCCATTGTAACATGTGATATGTGACTAACAATTTTGACCATCTCTCAAAAATGAAGAAGGTATTGGAATTCTAATAATGGATGTCTGCATTTTGTCTTCATTTTTTTCTGGGGCTTTACAATTTATGAAAGTCACAGACAACCATCTTAGCCCCCATGCCCGTGGAAACCAGCCCTTTAATTTCCTTATAATCTTCCAGAAACATCTCTCTCTCTCTCTCTCTCTCTCACACACACACACACACACACACTCTTACAATGCAAGCACAGGAGCAGAGAGGATGCTGTCTTAACTTTAGGAAGGTTCTTTGTTTTTTTTTCTTCCTCAGAGACAGACTGTAATATAGTCCACTAAAAGGGCATTTAACTACAAACTTAAATTAGAACTCTAGTACTAACTCGGAATCTCAGATGTCTCATTAGGCATATCTGTATGATTATAATGCTTACCTGTGACTGGAGCAATTTAAGCAGATGATAAACTATCCATCTCAGTATCCTTCAGAGCTGTCAAGTTTATCCATCTTTTTCTGGAAGGGCTGTGGTCACTACTGCATGTAGCCACCAGAGGGCAACAGCTCTCTTGATCTAGTTGTGGGAGGAACCTATTTATCTAATTGTTTTCCTGAATCCAAAGACAGGCTAATATTCGAAGTGGTGTGTGTGTTGGGGCGGGGAGGAGGGGAAGCTGGATGGGGGGAGAAACCTTTCAAAAGCTCAGTGAAATGGAAGGAGATAAACAGCAGGAGAAGAGATTTTTCCTGCTAGGGAGCAAGTGTTTAGTACATGAATATGTTCTTTCTCTCTTTATTTTATTTTGAGGCATAAGGATTACATATATACTAATAAGGTACAAAGAGAATCTTTCAATGCATGTGTACAATGTGAAGTATTCAAACTGTAACATCATCACTTCCAATATTTATTATATTTTTGTGTTGGCTACAAAATACTCTGTTTTTACTAATTTTGCAATATGCCCTCAATTATTGATTACGATCACCTTACTGTGTTAAAGGATGCTAGAACTCATTTGTCTTCTGTAAGGATATTTTTATACCTGATAACCCACCTGTATCCTTCCATTCCCTCCCATGACAGTGCTTCTTCTCAAGGACTCCCTCTTCACCACATCCTCTCTAACATTTGTTATCTTTGATCTTGATGATAACAGCTATGCTTAGTAGAGTGGGGTGGTTCTCATTGTGATTTTTCTTTGCACATTTCTGCTGAGCATTTTCACATCTATTGGTTGTTTAAATGTGTTCTTTTGATATATATATATATATGTCTACTATCAGTTATTTTTTGCCAGTCCTGGGGCTTAAGCTCAGGGACTGAGCACTGTTGTTGGGCTTTCTGAAGGCCAGAGCTCTACCACTTGAGGTACAGCACCCACTTTCCAGCTTTTTTCTATACATGTGGTACCGAGGAAGCAAACCTGGATCTTTGTGTATGCTTGGCAAGCACTCTACCACTAGGTCAAACTCCTGGCCCTCTATTATCAGTTTTTAATTGGCATTTTATTATTGTGTTTTGCTGTCAGTGCCTGAACTTTTTTAGCTTGAGGCTAGCATACCACCATTTGAGCCACAGATCTGCTTCTGGTATTTTTGGTGGTTAATTGGAGATAAGAGATTCATAGACTTACCTTCCTGGACTGGCTTTGAATCAGGATCCTCAAATCTCATCCTCTGGAGTACCTAGGATCACAGGCATGAGCCACTGGTGCCCACCTTTTAATTAGATCATTTGTCTGCATCCTGCATACCACATTCTGGGTATCCATCTCTCCTCAGGTAATTAGTTTACAAACACCTTTTCCTCATTCCATAGGTTGTCTTTTCTCTTGTTTTTCTTCCTGTCTCCCTTCCTTCTTCCTTTCCTTCCAGTGCAGATTGAAACAAGGGGCTTGTGCATGCTAGGGAAGTACTCTCCCAGTGAGCGCCACCATGTCCTTGGTCTAACTATCTAGGCTGGCCTTCCACTGTCAATCCTCCGAGTACTGATTGTTTCTTTTGCTCTATAAAAGCTTTTTCGGTTGATTTGATCTCATCTATTTTTACTTTCCTTGCTTGCAATTTGGGAGTCCTTCCCCCAATACATGGTCATTGTAATGTCCTGAAGTTTTTCCTGTTCCCTCCTCTCTCTCTCTGTCCCTCCCTCCCTCCCTCCCTCCCTCCCTCCCTCCCTCCCTCCCTCCCTCCCTCCCTCCCTCCCTCCCTCCCTCCCTTGCTCCCTACAGGTGTGAGCCATCAGCTCCTGGATCCCTGTTTTCATATTTTGAGCTTTTTATTTTAATTACTTGAAAGAATGAGTATATACTGCACTTCAATAAGAGTATGCAGGTTGCTCAGAGCTTGCATCTGTTACAACTGGTTGTTGCTCATGTCACACTTGTAGGTAGATATTTTTACCGTTACTTCTATTTTAAAGAATGGAGTTATTAAGGGCACTGTGTGAAGACATAAAGAAAAAGTTTGATCACTGCCTTGATGATCTTATAGTGTACAGGAAGATCAAGTTGAAGCAGTTAAGTAAGTTGTGATGGGAGAAATGGCCTGCAATAATCCACAAGATGCGATCTGGGAGTCAGGATAACATGCCTTCCTCTGCTTTGAAGTGTGACGAGTGGCTGTTCAGGGAAGGTGACCGGCAAGATTTGGGGCAGAGCAGCAGCATGAGTGAAGACACATCTGCTTGTGAGCCTGGGAAAAGCTCTCTCCAACAGCTTTGAAAAGTGCTATAATGGCAAATGATTTTAATATTTAAGTGTTTTGTGGTGTCCTTATATTTGTCTTTATACAATGGTGAGAGGTAGGACAAATGTTAAAAGGTGCTTCATATAGAAATCAATAGCACAATGAGTGATTATGAAGTAAGCTTCTATGTTACCAACAGCAGGACGGAACATACAGTTGTACATAGACAAGTACAATTCTTAAAAAAATAAGTATGTTACCTGACGTACTGATGCTATATTGTATTTAGGATCAATTTAAAGCTGATACAGTACCACTTCTGGCTTTTTCTATGTATGTGGCACAGAGGAATTGAACCCAGAACTTTGTGCATGCTAGGTAAGTACTCTACCACTAGGCCACACTCCAGGCCCTTCAGATAGTTTTGTTTGCAAGTTAAAAAGGAGCTATGAAGATAAAAAAGAATAAGCTCAACAGTAAAACACCCCAATTTGTGAGACTGCTGTATATTTTAGCTTTTTTCTGTGTAAAATATTTGAAGAATTATAATGTGAATTTACATTGTGAAACATCATTCAAAAGTTAGTATATTTTCATTGTCCCCTTTGTGAAAATAGTTGTGAACTATACTTGGTTGGACCAATTCAAAACATATTCAACTAAATTGATTACTCAATATATTTTTTAAATTTATTTTGGAAATAGAATTCAACAATAAGTTTAGACATAAACAGGCAAGGGCTATCACACAGTATTTTCTCTTCATAGTTAGATACACACACATGCATGTATGCATGCACACACATATGTGTATATGTACTCTCATTCATTTTACTGGCAAAGGCATTCACAAAAGTAATTGTCAGTTTAATAAAGACAATCCCAAACGAGATACTAGATTTGTGCCTGATTTTATGAAATGGCTAAATTCCTATACCACTAGATTTTTGTCTCAGTAACAAATGCATTATATCCATGACATAGCAATGGTGTGAATTGACTAATGAGAATTCACAGCACCATGTGAAGTTCAGTGTTTCCAGGTACCTGTGGTTGCTTAGGATTTCATTATATTGGAAATTCTTGGAATCATCTATTTCGATAAATGTTTATTGTCTCAGTCTGCAGCACTCTGACTCCCTCCATGTGTGTATTTTGTGTTTCCCAGAGGTGAGCACATTGGCTGGACATGAGCAGAAAGAATCTACAACTTCTGTGAGGGACTATTCGAAGTTTACAAGGTGAGTATCTTGTTTCAGTGATATAAGATTCTCTTGGGGTTACAGAGCGGGAAGATATTATTACTGGAGTCAATTGATTATTACTAAATCAACAGGAACCTTTTCTGCATCTATCTTGTTATCTTAACCAGTGAGATTACTGTGCTGGTGCATATGGAGGAGGGTAGATGGTGTGTGTGTGTGTGTGTGTGTGTGTGTGTGTGTGTGTGTGTGTGTGTGTGTGTATTTGAGTATTTTGAAGGAGACGTTGTTTTAGTGTTTCCAATTACTGTTCTGTTATTTATTCCAAGAACTCGTGTTTTTGTTATTGCTGCTTGTGCTGCTGCTATTGTGGACTTTTGTGATAAGCACAAATTTGTGTCCTAAAAGCTTTCTTTATTTAAACCTTGATGGAACTGACCAGAGCAACTGGTTGACAAATTCTACTCTTAACAAAAGGAAAGTACTCGATGAGTAATAAGGGGCACAGTATTATACATAATAGTTATATCAAGACTTCAGATTAATAAAATTTAGTTGCCTAGTTCCAGAGGAGATAATCCAGTGCCAAGAAGTCAGATTGCAAGGTTTTCTTCTTTTTTCATTTTTTTTAGTGTATAGTAATTGTTCAAAGGGGTTTCATTTGTGGTATTTCCATACCTACATATACGGTACTTTGGTCAAATTCATCCTGGCCCCATTACTCTTTCTTACTCCTCCCTACTCCGTCCCATTTTCTTTTTTTCCCACCCCGGTCCTAGGAATTTAACTCAGAGCCTGGACACTATACCTGAGCTTTGACCCTTGATCCTCAGATCGCAGCCTCCTGAGTAGCTAGAATTGCAGGCCTGAGCCACCATACCTTGTAAGTTTAGCTTTTTTTTTTTCTGAAAGCAGCATAAATCCTTTGTTCTATAGGTTGAATGACTACTCCAGTGTATGTGTATGTAATGTTTTCTTCATCTCTTCTTATGTTGGGGTACACTTAGCCTAATTCCACAGCTTGGCTGTTGTGAATAATGCTATGGTAAACACAAATATGCAGGTATCTGCATTTATGCTCACTTACATTCCTTTGGATACATGCACATGAAGGGTATAGCCGGATTTATGGAAGTCCTACTTTAAGGATTTCAAAAAACATACACTGGAGAAAGTTTCTTCAACAGAGGTTGTTGAAAAAACTAGATATATATATAGAAGAATAAAGATACTTACCTTTCTTGTATCTTGTACAAAAATTAACTCAAAATGGATCACAGATCTTAGCCGAAACTACTAAAGGAAAATACAGGGCAAATGTACAAAGCTGTGGGCAACAACTTTTGAATAGGACTCCCAATAACTCAGGAAATAAGAGCAAGAACTGACAACTGGGATTGTATTAAATTAAAAAGCATCTGCACAGCAAAGGATTCAATTACTAGAGTAATGAGACAGCCTTCCAAATGAAAGAAAATATTTGCACGCTATTCATCTGACAAGGCATTAATATCCAGAATACGTGAAGTGCTATAAAATTAAACACCAAAAGAAAAAAAGAATCCATTGAATAAATGAGCAATTGAATTAAACGAAGTGTTCCAAAAAAGAAATACAAATGGAAAATAAGCACATGAAGAAATGGTCAACATTTGTTGCCTTAAAAGAAATACAAATCAAAATGATACTGAACTTCTATCATGTCCCAGTAAGAATGGTAACCATGAAGAAAACATTGTGTAAAGTTGTAGGTGAAGAGAAACCCTCATATACTGTTTGTGGGACTGTAAATTACTGTAGCCACTATCAGTATGGAACTTCCTTAGAAAACTAAAACCAAAGGCTGGAGCAATGGTCCAAGTGTTAGAGAACTTGCCTAGCAAGTTTGTGGTAGACAAACATGTGAGCACATAGTTAAATACTATGGGAAGCTAAGAATTCAGTTTTGAACATTTTAAGTTTCCTTCTGTACTAGGCATATAAGTGATGATGTTACAGAGAAATTTACATATCTGACAATTCCCTTCTCTGTTTAGTACTCTCTTACTCAGTTGTGATGAAAATTCTTTGCACAGGCCAATGAGAGATAGTGATTTTTTCCTTCAGACAGCACTTTAAAATAGTATTTTGTTCATCTATGAGCATTATTAGCATTCCTCATGGTAGGTGAGAAGATGTTCCTGTTCATCTCCTGTCTGCCTAGAGCCTAGTGTAGAGTTTTGCTTCCAATGAGAACTCAAGATATCTGTTGAATAAACAGTCCCAGAAATGGTAGAAGTGGAGCGTTAATATTCACATGGGATTATTTGGGGCAATTGACCTAAGGGTGGAAGGCCAGGCCCCTCGAGGGCTTTTATGCTTGTAGTAGCACGGCAGGGCAGCCCTGCTGTTTGGGCGTTGAAAACATGCTGTCAGCTGTACTTCCAGTTACAAGGAATACCTGGCATTTTGCCTCAGCTATATTTCCTTCCAATAAGAAAATAAGCTCCTGAGGTGACTGTGTGTTCATTTTACTCCTGCACTCAGTCAATTGGGACTTTGCATACTCATCTTTCATTTACTCATTGGCAGTTTTGTTGTAGAGAAGACGTTCAGGGTGAGAAAGATAGAGGTTGTTGTCTTAACTTTTCTAGACTGCTTACAGCAGCATTTAACTCAGGCATTTGTCCATATTTTGGATTCTTTCAGTGAGCTTTTTTTTCCTTCTGTTGCTCATGGGTTTTGAACTCAGGGCCTGGGTGTTGTCCCTGAGCTCTTCAGCTCAAGGCTGTTGCTCTACTACTTGAGCCCCAGTCTCATAGACTTTCATGCCCAGGCTGGGTTTGAACTATGACTCTCAGATCTCAGCCTCCTCAGTAGCTAGGATTATAGGGATGAGCCACTGGCGCCGGCTTCAGTGAGCTTTTAAGTGGGTTTTCCCTTTTGACAATCACTTCGCTTTTGAATCTATTATTCATTCAAGCCATGTCCTATAAGGTTACCACTTCCCCTTCTAGCTCTCTCCTCCTCCTTCCCCTTCTGCTTATCCTGTTCCAATCCAAACAGACCGCTGGTCTTTTCCTGAGTACCCATCTTTTCTTTTCTTAGCAGGTACTCAGATCGCCAGCATCTGCTGCCACAATCTTACATTTCATTTAAACCCAAGACCACACACCTTTCTTCCCAGAGCTAACAGTGACGGGTTTGATTGCATGGTTGTGTGTGTTTGTACCCTGACTGATAGTACATTTTAAAAAAAAGTCTTGTGTGTCTGTCTTATTTCCTTTCAATTCTGTAAGCTCCATTTCTCTCATCAGTAGTTTCATTTTTCTCAGCATCTTTTCTCATGTTCAAAACAAACTCCTCGTCCCCCATAATTTCTCCCTTGAATCCGTACCTCATTTAACAAATAAATGAACCCAATCAGGGTTTGTGTGGGTTGTACTGAAAAGTAATTTTAACACCTGACATCCTAAAAGCACAAATTACATAAGTCATTTTAAGGACTAATTGACAATGTAGAAATTGGAGTGAAAAAACACAGCCCACAAGTGATTGATTTCCCTGAATGCTGCCTAAGTGTTCTTAATTAATCAACAAGGAGCTCCGCTTTGCTCCCTGTGCCCCTTTCTCCTTTAGAAATGCCAAACTCAAGGGAAAGGTTGCTTAAACTATTTATTTGGTTCATTTCTCAGCTTTTGAGCATGGTTACTCTACACCTTGGGTTTGTTCTTGGGAATTATAGGATTTTGAAGAACTGAGCCATTCTCTACTTCATTCCTCATGATGTGGGCAAGTTGTATGCAGTTAATCCCTTGAATTTAAAGGGTGGGCGAGCATGGAAGGCAGAGGGGGGGATAGCATTCACTTGAGCACCACGAATTCCCATACAACGAAATGACAGGAACCCACTGAAATAATTGTGATGGCTCAGCTGTTTGTGGTGTTGCCTGAGGGAACATTGCACATCAACTTCCAAAGCTGGGCTTTCTAACGCTGACACAACTGAAGCATGACAAAGAGCCTTCACAGCAGGGTATTTAGGACCCTTTCCTACAAGTTACTATGTCCAAGAAAGTTTTACTGTGAACCTGTAGAAGGTAATTTAGGAGTAAGTGTGGAAAACAAGGTCAAAGTGACCGTCTTATGTTTCACTAAGCATAAACATATTAGGAGAGCATCTTTTTAAAGAAATGCTTTATTATGGAACTCTCATTATGAAAAATTCACTTTAGGTCCACTTAAGTTTATTAAAGTAACTGGAAATGCTTTTAGAAACTTTGCAAAATGTGCTTTCTATCTCATCCTATCAGTCAGAAAATTATGAGTCTACAGCATTAATAACATTAATTTAGTCATCAAAGTAACCCAGTAAGTTGGGCACTACCAGTTTCCCATTATTTTTAGTCAACACTGGAGAAGGCATGATGGATGACCGAACTGGGTTCTGAACCCAGATTGCTGAGGTTGGATCACAGCTCTGAAACTTCCTGAGTGGTCTTTAGCGAATTGCCTAACTTGTCTGTAAAGTAGGGCAATCATAGAACTTTATCATAAAGTATATAAATTAACATGCTAGTATCTAATGGCTGAATACACGGTCAGTGTTGAAGCAGTGAATTTGGGTGGCTGTTTTCCGGGCAGTATGAGAACTCAAATGAAGGGAAGGGAAACGGAAGTTCGCTATAGTAGATGTGCTCTTAGACTTTGGTCGGGGTTAGGAGTAAAACGACAGAAATATTTGTGACCCAGATGTGTCGCTCCTAGCCTTAAGATGTAAAACACAGTGCAGGAGATAAGTCCCTTTTTCTCCATAGATTGTGCTCCAGAGAAAGTCTAGGACCTCAAATACCCAAACTATAATTTATTTAGTCCCAGGTTATTTCACAATTAGTCATTATACTTCTCATGTAGGTATAGCAATTTACAAACTGTTCACTGACTATAGGTTATTTCCATCCCTTGAGCAGAATAGCTAGGGTATCTAGATGAAGTCACCTTGTCATCTTACCCTGGAATTTCTAATGCTTTCACTTGATCTTTTATCATGGAACAATATAAAGTATTTGCAATTGTGTTCAAAGTTCTCAATCCATGCTGAACTAGCTGACACATTGCCTTTGCTTTCTAAAAGCACTCAGGGTAGTTTTGATAGCACCAGCTATGTTTCAAATGTCCATGTCAATGTCAATGTCAATGTCACTGTGGCAATGATTTACTATGGTAGGACACAATTTAGGATTTTTTTGCCAGTCCTGGGCTTGAGCTCAGGGCCTGAGCACTGTCCTTGGACTTTCTCAAGGCTAGAGCTCTACCGCTTGAACCTCAGCACCATTTCTGGCTTTTTTCTATGTATGTGGTACCAAGGAATTGAACCTGGGTCTTCGTGCATGCTAGGCAAGCACTTTAACCACTAGGCCAAACTCCCGGCCCCACAATTTAGGATTTGTACATATTTCTCATTTGGTATAGTGAGGTAGCGTCTGTTTCAAAAGATCAAACTTTCTCTCTCTGTGGAGGCCAGAAGAGAAATCCAGTATAATATAGTGAGTCTGGTAAGGTTGGATATCACACTCCCTTGCATTAGGTTTGATTTCTTACTGCCCAGATGGCATGCTGGGAGATGCATCTGACAACACAACACTGGCAATGACCATGAAATCATAAAGACAGACCTTGAAGTCATTAAGCATGTAGACTAAAAGTGCTAGTTCACTTCCTCTATTCTTCCCTTAAAAATAGCAGTTTAAGATATCAAGAACATAGTATACAACTCATTGTTTCGAAGTTCACAATCCAATGTATTTTTGTATATTTCTAGTTATATAGTCATCACCTGTATAGTTGCAGGAAACTTTTGTCAGTCTCAGTATAGAAGTGTATTTGTTAGTTTTTCTCTGTCCCCCTATATCCCTCTATCCAATCTTGTCAGCTACCAAATGATTTTCTTTTTTCTTTTTTGATCGGTCATGAGACTTGAACTCTGGGCCTGGACGCTGTCCCTGAGCTCTTCAGCTCAAGGCTACTACCCTACCCTTTAGCCAAGCCCCACTTCCCATTTTCTAGGGGTTAATTGGAGATAAGAGTCTCAGGTCCTTTTGTGCCTGGGCTGGCTTTGAACCTTGATCCTCAGCTCTCAGCCTCCTGAGTAGCTAGGATTATAGGAGTAAGCCAAATTATTTTCTGGTTCTACTGCTTTGTCTATTTGGAGCAGTTCATAGAAATGGAATCCTACAGTATGTGATGGTTTGTGAATTCTTTCACTTAGAATAGTATCTTCTATAGGTATTCATGTTGTCACTTGTGTTGGTACTTTATTCTTCTTATCACAACACAATGAACAATTTAGTACATTGTACAGATATGTTCCATGTTGTTCATTCATGGATATTTGAATAACTTCCATCTTTGGCTTCTTGTAAAAAATGTTGCTATAAAAATCCACGTGTATTATCTTCATCTTTCACAATTTGGTAAAAAACATTTGGTTTTTATTCTCTTGGATGTATCCCTGGGAGTACATTTTATGGAGCACATGGTAATTTCATGTTTGTTTTATCTTTGAAAGATTTGATTAGCTTCCATTAGTTGAACAAGAGGGTGTCACTGTGACATTTCCACACAGTCATGCAATGTTCCCTACTTAAGCTCACTCTCTCTCTAATTCTCTCTGACAGTTTCCCTTTTTTCATAAAAATATTTTTATCTTTAGTTGTACAAAGGAGTTGCTATTCAAACAAAATAGTTTTTGAATACAGCGCATATTAATCATAGACTTCATTGGTTACATTTATCCTCATTAACCCCTCTCCATTTGCCTTTTCGCTTCCCACTGATACTCATTGCTTCTAACAAAATGTATTTTTCTTTCATTGCTATTGTTTTTTTAGTGTGTCTTAATTGTACTCAGAGATTTCACATGCTATTTCACTGTGAATATATTATACTTTAATGAGAATAAACCCACTTATTGCTGTCTTTCACCCCTTGCTGATCAATAGTATTTTTAATTGAGATTCATTTTACCATCTTCATAGAAGTTGCAATGTATTTCAATATTATTCACCCTTCATTGTTCACTCTCCTCCTTCAATCCCTTTCTACCTTCCTCCTTCTTATTCCCTCCCTCTTTGTCTCCACATAATACAGTCCATAGTTAAACTTAGGTTATATTACATATATATGTACATATATACATTACATCTATGGACATATATGCATGTATACACATCTATGAATATGAATATCTGTTAAGTGTGGCTTCTATAAATTAATGAAAACACATGATATTTGTCTTTTTTCTGCAGTTCTATCCATTTTTCTGAAAATATTCTTTATCCAGTCATATGTTGTTGGGAACCTTGGCTGATTCCACAGTTGGGTCACTATGAACAGGAGTGTAAAAAATATGGATATTCAGATGTCATTCTTGTATATGACTTAGACTCTTTCTGCCCAATTGTGATGTGTTACAGCCATAAAATATGTCTACTTTTCATTTTCTTGTATTGCTACCCATTTCTATAGTCCTTGCACTGGTTTACATTCCCATTATTGGTGTATAAAGGATTCTTTTCACATGAATCCTTAAATTGTAGCTTGTTAAGGAAATAGCCAAGCTAATTTCCACATTGCTGTACCATTTAAAACTCTCATTATTAATATATAGAGGTTTAACTTCTTTATATCTTCACGGATACTTCTCATTTTCCATTTTAGCCATTGTGATGGTCAATCCTTTTTTCGTGGCAGTTGTAGGGCTTGAACTCTGGTCCTGGGTGTTGTCCCTGAGCTCTTCAGCTCAAGACTACCTCAAGCCAGAGGGCCACTTCTGGGTTTCTAGTGGTTAATTGGAGATAAGAGTCTCATGGTCTTTAGTGCCTGGACTGGCTTTGAACTGTGATCCTCAGATCTCAGCCTCCAGAGTAGCTAGGATTACAGATATGAGCCACCAGGCCAGTGTGATGGTCAGTCTTCATATTAGGAGGGCTGGATGGTAGAGTCTTGCCTAGCATGCATGAAGACCCTGGATCAATTCCTCAGTGCCATGTACACAGAAAAAGCTGGAAGTGGCATTGTGGCTCAAGGGATAGGGCAGTAGCCTTAAGCTGAAAAGCTCAGGGACAACTCCCAGGCCCAGAGTTCAAGCCCCACAACCGACTGACCAATGAAAACAAAAACCAAAAACGCAAAAAGAAAATACAATGATATCAAAAGTAATACAATTCCTAGGATTAGCTTTAGCCATGCAATTAACCATGAACTCTTCAATCACATATCCCAGAAATGCAGAGGACAAAATTTGGTTTTTCAATTCAAAATTCCTAAATTAGGCACGAACATTCAAAAAGGAAGTTTGGTGGGTCATGTAGGAGTGAGTAGATGTTTTGTCGTACTTTTAACAGTTTTCATCAATATTGTTCCAATTTATAAATATTACAGTCAGGTTAACATATGGTTAAAACATTAGATCCAACTACTCTTCAATTCTTTTCCACTGTTGTCCAGTTGATGTACTACTATCAGCCTCTTGTTGTCTTTTCCAACTCTGATCTGGTCTCTAATGGTAAATATCACAGATTAGCTTGCTTAAATGACACAGGTTGAAAAGGCAAAATTCTGTTTCCTAATCCCTTTCAAACTTATACCTCTTCTGATTTGCTTTCTGATTTGCTTTCTGATTTCTCCTAGTAAGTATGGTCTCAGAAGCTTTTGATTCTTCTGAATTAGCATTAATAGAGGCCAAAGCCTGCAGTATATAATTCTATGGACTTCTAAAGGGATGTTCACTTTTCTCATGTAGATGGAATAAGAATTTTGAGTCATCAGTTCAGAATTTGTGATGGTTATAGCAAGTGTTAGGTCAATGGCTTCTCAATTGTCCTGAGGGTGCCAGTATGTGGTATTATTCTGGGAGGCCGTTTTGAACCTTTAACCTAGATAACCTTTCAATAATTTTAAGTACGTAATCCCCTCTTTCTGCTTAAATGTGCTAAAAATACTTTGTTATCTGCAGCAGAACTCTACACCAAAGCAAAAGGAAATATTTAGAAAAACCACATCTTAACTTTCTTGTTCAAAACACTGCACTGGCATCCGGTGCCACTTGTAATAAACATCAACTTCCTAATT
Organism: Megascapheus bottae; assembly: GCF_031878675.1. NCBI lineage: Eukaryota > Metazoa > Chordata > Mammalia > Rodentia > Geomyidae > Megascapheus > Megascapheus bottae. The sequence goes on along the minus strand of NC_143547.1, from coordinate 104,109,322 downwards.
TCCTTCCCCTACTCTGATGTACTTCATAGAAACTCTACTGGCTTTCTTGCTGTTCTCAAACACGCCTACCACACTTCTACTTAAGAGCTTTTCCTCTATTTGGAATACTCTTTTCCTAGCTAGTTGCATAGCTCAACTTTTCAATTTATGTCAATCATCCTGTTTTAATCTAACATAGTTCATCTTTCACAATATTTCTCTCAGTTTTTTTTGGCACACATATATCCCTCTCTGAGATAGTCTTTTGGGATGATAGGGGCTTTGTGACCTTTTGGGTAGATCCACGAAAAGTTTCTCTCTCTCCTTCTGTCTGTCTGTCTGTCTGTCTATCTGTCTGTCTGTCTCTTTGTCTCTGTCTCTATCTCTGTCTCTCTCTGTCTCTCTCTGTCTCTGTCTCTCTGTCTCTCTGTCTCTCTCTCTGTATCTCTCTGTCTCTGTCTCTGTCTCTCTCTCTCTCTCTGTCTCTCTCTCTCTCTCTCTCTCACACACACACACACACACGCACACGGACCTAGGATTTCATATGAAATGAGAACAAATATAAGAGTATGGATATTTCTGAGCAGCACTGGGGCATTTAGGAAGTGTTAGAAGGCGAAAAGGCAATAGCTGAAAACTGAAATCATCCAAGAAAGATATAATTTCTGAAGAATATTCTTGAAACTGTGAGATAGAAATATATTCACAAGCAGTGAACACCCAGATATTGACGTCCTCTGAGTGCCATTATATCATTGATATCCAGTTAGAAGTCTCATTCATGATCTGCTGTGTACTTTTTTGGGGGGGGGATTTCTTCCATAACAAAGAACTTCTTGATTCAGTCTGGTCATGTGGAGTATAATAAAGTGCCAGGCTTCATGTCTGTGCAAATAGTCAATAGTACCTACAGACATTGTGGGATGAGAATAAGAAAGATCAAATCCACACACTCTTCCTGCAAAGAAGGGTAGACAAGATTCTGTTCATTAAGAACCAAATCACTGACTAGGCAAGGACAGGCTTGTAAGAATAGGCAGATAGAATAGTATGGCTGGTCTAGAGAGCTAAGAGTCCAGGAGGACAGACAACCAGATGTCATTGAGTGAATAGGAGACACTGAGTGATTTGGAGCATGGGTAAAATTCAATGGCTACTTTGTCAGCCCCAACTACCAAGTGCCAGGATACCCAGAGCACAGACAGCAAATGAAGTAGTCAGGCTCACTGCTAGTGCTCTTCCTTCCATATCTGCCTGTGCCTCAGGTAGTTTAAATCTGTGTTCTTATTGCTGACAGCCACTGTCACAATCACCATAGCACTATAAATTCACAATGACCATCCTCCTCTGCACCATTAGCTAGCTCCTGAGCGATATTTTATTGTATTACATGTATTCCTTATCCCTTACCATACCGTATCACATGACTCTTCTACTTCAAAGAGAAAATAGACAACTCTAATTTCAGCCTGGGAATTTTCCCAACTTCGTGTCACCAACTACCTGTGCCAATTTCTGGCCTCTTGTCCTTGCTGAGTAGCATATTGAGCTTGCTGATTATCTGCAACTGAGCCCATTTAACCATGTAATATCTCACTGTTTCAGTGTTTGTGTACATATAACCAAATATACTCTGGGGATGAACAGGTCAGGCAAGTCTATCCGTGAAGACAGAACTGAAGGAAACAGCAGGGGCTGCGATGTAAATTCCTCATGTTATTGAATCCCCTGTGTTAAACTCTCCAGGTGTACTTACTCAAAATGAAGATTTTTGTTTACATGCTATTTTGGAGTAGGGATGTCTCCAGTCTGTAATTCAGTGATCTTCTTATAAAACTTAGCTATATACTAAGTTTTGAGAGCCATTGCAATTCAAAATAAATTTGTTCAGTGAAAAGTTCTGGAATGGGTTTTCAATCACAAGTAAAGTTGGATGTGTTTATATGCTACGACTATGATAGTTTCAAACACAAATCAGATAAATATTCTCACCATCATCAAAAACACGTAGACATATACAAAATTTGTTTTTATACATGGAGGAATAGATATTCTCCAAACTCAACAGTACAGAGAGATTCCACGCTGGGAATATCTTCATACCTCACACCTGCAAAATATGACACACCTACAGACAAGTTCAGAGAATGAAACTATGTGTCTTAAGATGACATTTGTATAAGTGCTAGCCGAGGAGAACATAATATACTGAGGAGAACTCATTTATAGTATTTTTTAGACATAGGATCTCTGTATAGCCCAGAGCACACTGGAATTCACTGTGTTGTTCAGGCTGCTCTCCTAATTTCCGGATCCTCCTGTCTCAACATTTTAGGTGCTGGTATTACAAACATGCACAACCATTCTTGGTTCTGTGTGTAGTTTCTAATGCACTTTTAAAATCTTCTAAAAATTTTAAAAATGAGGAAATTTTAAAAATTCTGTGAAAATATATTCATATAATATATATTATATAATATTGCAGGAAATATGTTGCACAAAATATAGGGTGCATGGAAAATATTATTGTGAAAAATATTGCATGAAAATATATTATGAAATACATATATTGAATGAAAAAACATAAACATTGCATGAGAAATATACATATATACCACATGAATATGTCTCTATAGCCATAAAACAAAAGTGTATAACTTTAGATCTGGCTTCTTTGATTCAATATTATGTTTGTAAGTTTAATCCAGCTTGTGTTTAGCTGAGTTTATTTTTGTTTCTGTATAAGACTCCATTTATCAGTAGATCATACCTTTTATACACATTTGACTTCTTTGGAAATTTTCATTGTATCCTGTATGTAACTATTACAGGCAAAACAACTCTGGGCCATATTTGATACATCTCTCAGGACAAATATTCATGGAGTTCTTTAAGCTAAGTACCTAATATGATGTTATTGGATTGCAGAGTGAATGTAATTTCAAATTATATAAAATTCTAACACTGAGTGTTTTTATTTTTCTTTATAAATCTTCATCAATCAATTTTATTCCAGCCAAGGAATAGTTAGCAATATAATATTATTTCCTGACAGGTTTTTTCAGTGCTGTCTTTGCATTATTAACTTTTGAGTTATTAACTACTTTAACTACTATATAAGCATTTTGATCATGGAACTTAGTTTTGATGACAGCGACCCTTTGGAATTTAAATGGGCTCTGTTTTCCTAAAGAATTTAGGTTCTCTTTTTGCTGAATATAGAATATCATATACTATATATTTAGATTACATTTTATATTATGTAATAACGTAAATGTATCATTGTGTTTTTGAAATCATTGCTTACTTTTGGTTGACCCTGTAGTTCCTGACAAGGGTGATACGCCTCAGATTGTGATTTCTCCTGACTGTCTTGAAATTTTTGTTACCTAAAGATGCAGTATACAGAGCAAAAATTGGTATAGCTATAAGGAAAAATAAAGCAATAATTCTTGAATTTTTCAACATGTTTCTCTCAATAATTGAATAAGTAAAATGAAAATCACTTAAGTAAATAAAAACTTCAAAATAGGGATTTTCAAACTTGACCTAATAGAGATGAAGGCTGTTTGGTAGGTGACTCTTAGTATCACATACTTAACAGATTTGGGAAAGCTGTACCTTTCAATTGTATATTACAGATAATATAAATAAAGGTGTGCTATATTCAACACATGAGTAACAAACAGTGACCAGTCTGGAAAGCGAACATGAACAAATAGTTAAACCATCCAGTGAATGCTCTTTCATCACAGTGAGATTCAAAAATAAAACAAGAAAGCACTAACTAGAAAATGGTGAATTCAAAGAAAAACAGAACTATTTTTTTTCAGTCTAGATGACATGATTGTAAAAGGAGGTGTGGTTTGGGGGAGCCCAGTGGTTGGGAAGAGAGGAAAAGAGAGGGCAATGTGTAAAATTTTAGAAAATTTAGTGTAGAAATGAAAATATTCCAGACAGGAGAAGACTAGACAATGGTGGTGTCAATTCAAGTGTCCCTAGTGGTCAAATAGTTCATTCGCTACCATCAAGAAAGGCAGTTGTGTGAGCTGGGAAGGGGGTCTAGTGGTAAAGTGCTTGCCCAGCATGCATGAAGCCTTAGGTGTTTGAAGTCTAAAAGGAAAATATAGAAATTCAGAATTATTATTTTTATCAAAAATGCCAAATAATAAGTAAAGTAAGCCAGATGCAAAGAAATATAGGCTCCATGGATTCCCTCATTGTTAATAATTTGTATACATTTTGGACTCTCCCAGCAGAGGATCACAATATCTCAATGGCTATATACATATAGTCATATAGGATGAGGCTAAGTGAAATGAACTCTAGGATATGGAAACAAGAGGTTTATCTTTGCGATAATATACTGTATGAAGTTATTACTTTTCTCTTTTTTCTCATTTTGGGTTATCTCATGTTGTTAGTGTATGTGACTTTGTTACCTGGTATATTGTATATATGTTTACTTGTTGATTTGAAATAGGGAAGGGAAGGGGAAAAACAAAGTGATTGGGAGGGGATGTGGGGAAGGAAATGGGGAAGAACATGGGAAGGGATATCAGCGTTCAAGAAGTAATGTACCCGCTACATGGTAAATGTAACTATAACCCCTCTATGTTATCCCAACAATAAAATACAATTAAAATAAAAAGTCATCTAATAGAAAAGAGAGAACAACGATGAGTATCATAGAAGTACATTACATATGTGTTGACAACAGCCCATGAAACCCGACAAAAACTGTTAAAAAGGAGTGGGTAGAAGAAAATGGATTTAGAAAGAGTAGCATAGATTAATGAATTTGATTGAAATACATTATATTCAAATTGCAAATATCATAATGAAACTCCTTTGCACAATTAATTTATTAATAAAAATATAAATTAAACAGATAAAAGACTAAAATATAATGCATAGATAAAAGAAGAAAATGTCATGTGAATTTTACAAATAAAGAAAACACTAAATAACAAAATTTGTGGGTTGAAGATATAATAGTAATCAAAAGGAAAAGAAAATTACAAGTCTGAAAATTAAAATTAATGTTTGGAAATTAATGAGCTATAAATATTTTTATAAGAATTGAACAAAAGGCAATACTATTTTTATTTTTATATATTTTTGGAAGACAGCAATATATTGTTTTAAGAAAAGTTTTTAAATGAAATGAAAACTTTTACAGCAGTGTTAAAATATGGACTACTCACAAACAACTGTAATATAAAATATGCTAGGCTTTCACAGAGAAACAAGGCTGATGTAAATACAGCCAAGATCTGGCTGTTCTTTAATCTCATGTTGCTGTAGGGCCCTTTGGTAGGTTTATGTGCATCTTTTTTTTTGGCCAGTCCTGGGCTTGAGCTCAGGGCCTGAGCACTGTCCTTGGACTTTCTCAAGGCTAGAGCTCTACCACTTGAGCCACAGCACTACTTCTGGCTTTTTCTATGTATGTGGTACTGAGGAATCAAACCCAGGGCTTTGTTCATGCTAGGCAAGCACTCTATCCCTTGGCCATGCTCCTGGTCTGACACTCTTGCATGTTTTATGCTCTTGTGTACAGACTCCTAGTTATTCCAATTTATCTTGGTCTTGGTAATCTGCCTTATGGTTTGGCTCTTGGTCTTTCTCTCTGCTCTATCCTACCATGTTTAAGACTACAACATCCACAATGACCATCACATGTTCAGAGCATTTTCTCTACCTCAGACTAACCATAGTCTCTCCTAGGCACATTCAGAGTTTTATTACCTACGTTAAACTATTGTACTATTGACAGTGTCAAAAATAATACATCTTCCTTGGGTCACAACCTCCAAGCAGTCCTGTTTTCTTATTCTTTTACTTACTTCCACAGCTGGTATTTGATCTTATTGTAACATCTATCCCTTTACCTGTCTGTTCACTGCACATCTGTCTTCTCCTTTCCTTCTGTTTCTTACACCTCTTATTTGGGTTAGTGACATTCTTTCTGCCTGCATTCCTCTCTTTGCATACAGAGCCAATAACTTGTAAGCATGTTCACAATCATGCATTCCCTTAGAGCTTCAGAATCTTTTGCATGTGCACACTCAGTTGTGACCCACAGCCAATCAATTGATTTTAAATTGTAGGGTTGTAGTGGTTGTTGTTGTTGTTTTACAATTACCATCTTAGATCCATACTTCAGCTCTTCCCAAAAATTGCTGTTGTAGTGCACATGACATCATTGACCCATTTTGATCTTTACTTCACCTTGCTTTCACAATGATATTATACAAGACAAATAATTTCCTTAATTAAAACTTGTTGATGGCCTCTTTTGGTCTTAAGGATAACTCCCAACTGCTAACTATCATCCAAACATGCTGCCTGTCTCTTTATCTTCTCCTCCCAGCATTCCACTTCACACAGTTATTTTGCTTGGTCACATGTAAGCTGACAGTGCCTCTGCTGTGTGATTTGTGGTACTTATTGTGTCTGGATAACTTTTGAACATGTGCCCTTTGCTTGGAGAATCTCTTCTCTGCCATTAGTTCTCTACGTGACTTCTCATCTTTCAAAACTGAACTTACAGGTGTTTGCTGCAGCACTTAGTCAAATGAAGTGTGCTTATTACTCTGCTAGCTGAGAGATTTGAGTCTAGCCACTAGATTTTTCATTGGCTATTAGTCATTGAATAACTTTTAGTCTTGTTCTTTGATCTTAGTTATACAATCAAGGCCAGGCGAATGACAGGTGTTCTTTTAATAAAATTTTATTAGTTCATAGAAGAAATATAATTTCCATACTTCAATTTATTTCAATGTTTTCTTAATGAGGTCTTGGGAATAGTAATACAATATTTTCTCCATGACTGGGAAAAAAATTTCGGCACCAGATAGTGCTAAATGAAACATTTTGTATCTCCAATTAGCTGAGAGCCAACTAGATTGCTGTAAAGACTTCCCAGAGACCTGGTTTGTAGTTAGTGTTTGGCAAGAGAATATTCCCAAAATGAATCATTGAGTTTATCAATGGGTCTTAAGAGAACAAGAAACCAATTAGAACTTCACATGTAGATAACTCTTGGAAATCTGAACATTTGAGGTAATGATAGAGACCGAGTTTAAAGAACCCTAAAAAGTTTGTGGCCCAAATTGATACACTCCCACAGGATTTGGGTATACTGAGTAATGCACAGATATGGGAACATCAGTGTCATTTATGCAGTTTTTTAGAGACATGAAAGACAGGACTGGAGGCTTCTTGAGACTGATATTGGGTAGGGAAGCTGGCACACAGCTATTTTGCCTCTCCGGTTTATTGCTCCATGTCTAGTATTTAGAATGGTACTAGGCATACAATAGGTACTCAATAAAGACAATAAGTATTAACTAACTGAATAGATGATCAAAATGAATATAAATAGGGGCAGGGCCTCAACAACAATGATGCCCAGAAGGCAGAGAAAGATCAGAGCTTGTTTGAAGAAGGTCATCAAGTAAATTGGTATTACTAAGCATACAGAGCTTGTAAGGCCATTTTGTGTAAATTTTGCATTCCAGGCTTTTTAAAAAAATTATTTTGCAGTAGATTCTACACAAGATTCCTTGTAGGAGGTTTGTGCTGTCAGAGTCAGGTTTTAGGAAGTTTAATTTGGTAATAATATGAAGATTAAGTCTGCGGGATAAAAAAAAAAGAATGGCCTATAGACACATGAAAAAATGCTCAACATCTCTGGCCATAAAAGAAATGCAAATCAAAACAACTCTGAGATTCCACCTCACTCCAGTTATAATGTCCATTATCAAGAAACAAGGACATACTAAATCCACTAGCACAACAATATGGAACCAACCCACATGTCCTTCAGTTGATGAGTGGATCAACAAGATGTGGTATTTATACAGAATGGAATTCTATACTGTCATCAGAAAGAATGACATCGCCCCATTTGTAAGGAAATGGAAAGACTTAGACAAAAATCATATTAAGTGAAGTAAGCCAGACCCAAAGGAACATAGGCTCAATGGTTTCCCTCATTTGTCATAATCAGTAGAAACCTTGGGCTCTTCTAGCGGAGGATTACAGCAAAATCTAGATACATAAGGCAATGTAGGATGAAGCTAAATGAAAGGACCTCCAGGAAATGGAAACAGAGCCATATAATGTGTGATTGTTGTTCTTAATGTACTATGTTATTTCCCATGTCTTTTGTTGTCCCTTGGTTATTTTCATAAGGTTACAGTATCTTACCTTGTTATTTGGTATATTGTATATATGTTTGTTTATTTGAAATAGGATAGGGAAGGGGGAAAACAAGATGAGGGGAGGGGGTTGGGGAAGGGGAAGGGTATCAATGTGAAGTAATGCACCTTCTTTCTGGCAAATATAATGTAACCCTTCTAATATTTACAATACAAATAAAAATATTGAGTTGATACTGAGGTGGCAAGACTATGGACAAATGATCACCTGTCATTGTGAAATAAGTAATACAGCTACTTTGGAAGAGAATTGTATTGCCTAGAGAAATTGAACTCGTAAAAAGCCAATAACTCAAAAATTTCATACTTATACTCTAGACGAAGGATTTCAGTTTGTGCATTATTGACAATTGTGGGTGGAAAACTGTGGATTATATCCCAATGAATGCAGGATAGTTACACCATTCTTAATTTGGACTGCTTTTATTATCTTTAAGTAGTTGTCCAAAAGTGTTGCCAATCAGCAAAGCACTTTATGAATATAGTACATCTTAACCAATGTCAGCTCTTTGAGCATTCTCACCCACCCCTCCCAACCCATCCCTTCCCTCACTTTTCTTTACTTTTGGGTAATGTATTGAGTTTTTTTTGCCATTTAACAAAAGTTTTATATATATATATACATATACTTATAGATATAATAGATATAATGCATCTTGATCTGTGTCATCTTTTCAAAATCTTTACCTCCCTTTAACACACTCCTTTCTTTACTAAATTTGGTGGCATATATCATGCTTTCTTACACTCATTCTCCTCCTTCCCCCTTTTATTCTTCTATCTCTTTCCTCTCCCCTCCTCTCTTGCAAGTACCTGAATGTAAGCTTTTTCAAACATTCTGGAAACCCGTATGGAGGGTTCTGGATGAACTAAATATAGAATGATCCTATGACAAAGCAGTTCTTTTCCTAGAACTTTATGCAATAGATCACAAACAACATTACAGTAAAGCCACAATCATAACCATGTTCATTGTAGAACTGTTTACCATAGCCAAGGTATGGAATCAATCCAGATTCCCCCAAATGAATGAATGGACTGAGAAAACGTGGTATATATACACAACGGAATTCTACTCATCCATCAGCAAGAATGATATTGTACCATTCATAGAAGACTTGCAAAAATTATATTCAGTGAAGTAAGCCGATACTATTCTTACCTCACCGTGATAAACAGAGATGTTGCCTGATAGTGGCCAAAATTCTCTTAGGCAAAACCATCCATTGAGAACTATATCCTTACTATATTGTCCTGCTACACTTTGTATCTCTGGGTATCAGGATAAGCAGCATAATTTGTGAAATCATCAAATGGAAAATTTTCACAAGTGAAAGAACTGTGAGAGTTTCCATATAGAGAATAATTGTACATTAATGAAGATTAATTAGTGATGTACATCAACATATATAAATTTCATAAACCAAGTTCAGGGGAAAAAAAGAAGCCAAAAAACATAAGCTATAGAGTTTAACTGCATTTGTATTGTAAATCCAAAATCAGAAGACCTCTAGTTTAATGCACCATACTTGTGGAATCAACATAAAGAAAAACAAGTTAATTAACAGGATAGTAGTTTTGTTAGGAAGGTCATATGCGGCTTTCAGAAAACAGTTTTGTTATCAAATTTTATGCAGATATACAGCTTTTTGCTTTATTATAATACGTATGTTATATACTTTACATTGATATGTTTTGTATATATAAAATATGTAAAGCCTTATGCATTCAGTACAAATTGAATTTTGAATTTCTTTTCCTAGGCTGGTGATATGCACCTGGTTCTCTTTCATACTGCTGGGAACAGTATTATTGTTCATCTATTCATTTTTTCCTTTTATCTTTTACTTCTGATTTGAGGGTTTGAACTCAGAGCTTCATGATTACTCAGTTGCTCTTCTATTATTTTAGCCACACTTCCAGATCTACTTTTTGCTAGTTATTTTGGAAGCAGAATTTTGCTGGCTTTTCTACCAGTGTCGGCTTTGAATCCTGATCCTGCAGATCCTATGTACTGACCACTTATAAACATGAACAACTGGTATCTGGCTGTTTTTTTTCTAGCATGTACTGTTTAAAGAGAAAATTTTCATTATTATATTTCTGTGCATGCATATAATGTACTTTGATAATATTCACCTCTTTGTAATTTTTGTTAATTTGGGCCTGTCTCTTGGCTCATTTAGTCAAACATTTGTTAGTTTTTAAGTAATCAAATAATTTTTAAGTTTAAACTTTCAAAAAAGTAATTCTGTCTTTACATATTTTTGTACTGTTCTTTTATTTCCATTTCATTAATTTTATTTGTGATATTTTAATGTGCTCAAATTCAATGCTTGTATTTTCTTTTTATTAATATATGTGAATTATAGAAATGATTTTCATTATGATTTTATGTATATGCATGTGATGTACTTTGATTAAATTCACTGCAGGTATTATTTTTTGTTAGCTCAGAGGAGACAAAAACACACCAAAGTATCAGTAACAACTCAGAAAATGATCAGATATTTAACTGGAGTAAAAGAACTGCCAATGACTGGAAGCAACTAGCATATCACTAGTGAGAAGAGAATGGAAAAATACTAAGATACATAGGGAATAAACTAGAACTTGAAAAATTACTAACTAGGTGATAGGTTAAGATCTGAGGACTGTGGTCTGAGGACACTGCAGGCAGGAAAGTCTGTGAGACTCATCTCCAATTAACCACCAAAATAGCAAAATGTGGAGATAGGGCTCAAGGGATAGAGCAGTAGTGTTGAGCACAAAAGCTCAAGGACGGCACCCAGGCCTTGAGTTCAAACCCTAGGGCACACACATACACACACAGATATTAAAAGTGAAAATATTAATAAGTAATATCGTGGATAGGCAGGGAAATGAAGAAAAGACAGAAAAACAACATAGGAAGCAGAGGAAAATATATGGGACGAAAGCAGCAAAATCAATATGAGGGAATACAAAATAAAACATATAGAGCAAGGGACAGGAGTTTGGTCTAGTAGTAGTGTGCTTGCCTTGCATGCACAAAGACTCGGGTTCAATTCCTTGATACTACATATATAGGAAAAAAAGCCAGAAGTGGTGCTGAGGCTCAAGTGGTAGAGTTCTAGCCTTGAGAAAGTCCAAGGACTGTGCTCAGGCTCTGAGTTCAAGCCCAGGACTGGAAAAAAAAACATATAGAGCAAAATATAAGACAAAGGACACTTAATAGTTCATCTTTGCTGAGCAGATGGAAGATGGAGGTATTTCAGTTCCCCTTGGATTCTTATTTTGCAGTTTATGTGGCATGTGTGTGAGGTGTCAGTGAGTCATCTTCTCTCTGAGGTCCAAAGAGGTCAGATCTGAAAGAGTTATTTGCACTCCTGCAGAGATGCTGAAGGTACTGTGAGTGCTTCCGGACTGTTTATGTTTTGTTTTGTTTTGTTTTGTTTTTTAAGTGTCCTCTGTGTGTGGATCCAGCAACATAGCAAGAGGAAACATTTAAGCTGCTTCCATCATCTGAACCTGTGTATCATTAGGTTGGATGCCCCTTGTACAAGAGGCACTTGTCAGTGTATGTGTGGGCATGAGAAATGCGCAAGCAACAGCTGCTGTTTCTACCAAATGTCTCTGGGCTCTAAGAATATAGAACACTGTCAAATCAAAGCAAAGCATGCTGCAGGGAGTTAGGTTGTTATTTGGGATTGGATAGGCACTGAGTGAGTTTGTCCCATCCCCCCATTCTTATTAGCACCCATATGATTTTCCTTTTTCCCAGTGATTGAATCACTGCTCCTGAGTGGAAGTACCCTATACTTCCCTCTGTGGCATTGCTCACACACTTCCTAATAGAGCTGTGTCTGTGACTGTGTATAGACATCACACTTTCCTTTGGCCCACACTGATTCTTACACTTGTCCAAAGAAGAGGAGAGACCATTTGGGTTTAGACATATAAAAATGTGTGACCTTCTACTCCTCTGCCTGACTGTTTTGACTTTATGAGCTCTCTTGAGATAACTCCCCTCCTCAGTGCCAGTGAGTGACTTATGAACTTCAGGGCCCTCCTCCAGCTTGCCGCACAACTCATCTATTTCCTATCTTAAGCTGTAGCTTTTTTAAAGTGCCAGACTGTGCACCTGTGGTACTCGATGAGGCTTTCATGTTCTTATTTGCATATAGTGCCACTGATGGGTGATTCTCCCTGCTTTGTACCCTGCTGTTGCTAGCACCAAATGTGAGGGTCGTCATTTCTTTTACAAATCTAAACTCCAATATTTTTGGATTTCACTTATTCTCTTTTGACTGTTTAGTGTTTCACACTCTTGCTTTTCTATACCATCTGCTTTTCCCTGAAGTCACATACCTGATGTTTTCTTTCAGATTTAAGGAGACAAAGGAAAGTGCTGGATGTCTCCAAGCTGCCATGTACCCTTTCTGTATTCTATAGTTTTTTTTTTAAAGAAAGTAATGCAGTTTAAATCTGGGTGAGAAGAATGGAGGACACTAGAGTCAATAACTCAATGGATATTGGAAGAGGGAGAGAGAGAAGAGCCAACTTTTAGGTGCCTCTTGAGTGCATACAAGAGTTCTCTTAAACTTACTTTATTCATAGTGTTAGTGTTTATTAGGATTTTCTGTGACCAAATATCTGAGAAAAGAAGTTAGGGGAGGAAGGATTTATTTCACAATCATACCGATATCAATGCATGGTCAGCTGAAGCTGTTGTTATGCGTTGGAGGCAAGGAAGGCATGAGGGTGGTTGGAAGATGTGGAGCACAAGACTGCTGATCTCATGGTGGACAGGAAGTACACTGACAGGAAGGTTCCAGGGACAAGATCTTATCAATCAATTGCACAATTTCAGTGAATTACTTTCTCCAAGTAGTCCTATATTCCTCATTTCTGTCACCTCCCAACACCATCATCAAATGACTTATTTATCCATCAGTAGGTTAATTCACTGATGAAGTTAAGGCCCTTAGGATCCAATCACTTTTGAAAAAGTCTTATCAGTTGCAAACATTTAACATAATGAGGCCTCCAGGTAAACACTAGACTCATACCCAAACAGGTTTGGAAATGAGATCAGTGGTGCCATATCTTCTGAACAAATAGACATCCTCTGTGAAGGCCTCTGCTAAATCTAAAGTTCACATCTCAGACCTGGTCTCACTACAAGTTGTAACTCACAGGATTTGACTACCTATGATGTCAAATGATGTCATGTTGATGCAAATTCCATTGTTTGGCAATTCTGACCTCTTCAACGTCTAAAATTGGCAATCCTCTATATTCCTTGATATCATAAACATTTGAAAATAGGAAACAGAGTAAAAACAATTCTCTCAGGTTAGTATTGTTAAAATTGTTTCTGCTTCTGACATCACCCATGTTCCTTTTGAGGAATGAACAGTAATTTTGTAGCCAAATCACTTCTCAAAAAGTCATGATCATGGAAAACAATGATCATCTTAGTCATTCATAAGTATATAAGAGTGGAGGGTGGGCAGACTAACCTTTCCTTAGAAGGAGCTGAAGGTTTTCAAAGTGATAGTACTGAAATACTCACTGTGAACATAGTTTATAGATGTGAAAATAGAGAAGGCCACATATACTCAGAAAACAGGACACAACCATGACCAGATTTGAGGATACTGAGGCTAAGGGAAGGCTGTAATGAAATACAAAGAGATATCAAGTCAAATTCCTGTGGGAATGTGGGAGAAGAAATAAGATGCACACAAGGGAAAGTTCTTGATCCAACTTCTCCAGCTACCAAGTGGCAGAGTTGAAGTTAGAATCCAGATTGCTTATTCTCAACTCAGACCATTGGTTCTTCCCAGACTCCCATAAGACTTGTGGCTGAAGTGGTAGAAGGCCTGCTTACAAATTATGAAACATTGAGTTCAAATTGTGACCTTCTATCAAATATTTGCACAAAGGCCATAGATATTCTTCGCTATTCTAAATGTTAGAGTTCAAAATATTCCATGTTTGGTAAAATTTCATCTTTATATTAGTGAAAGGCTGACAAAATGCTTTGTAAAGCCTTTGCACAGGGCAGGCAATGTGAATGGTGAGTGAACAAAGTGACAACGCGTGTGAAGCCTCATGTCACATGTGTGATTGTGGCTTTTCTTCTGCCCCCCAAGTGTTTCACAAGAAATGGTTTGTTGGCCTCCAGTAACACACAGGGGAAGCAGCTTTGGGAAATGTGATTGTTTAGCCAGGTTGACAGAGTACAAAGCCAAATGCTATATGATGCAGTTTGTGGAGAATACTGATTGGAGGTGAGGGAACATAAGGGAGAGCGATAGTCTGCTCGGAAGAAGGATATGAATATAAGATGGTGCATTTAGGAATCAGCAAATAGCCTAATTCATTAGATGTTAGCTTTTCTGTAAGAGATACACATAGCTGAAGCTGAAAAGGGATGTTTGGGCAATATTTAGTGACTCTTGAATGACACAGTAATAAAAACTAATCCCATAATGAAGAGAGAAATCAGTTAAGGTTGCTGAGGAAGTAAATTGAATTTTCAGAAGCTTAATCTGTCAGCAAGTCCAGGATGAACCAGATGAGAGACAGATAGGCAGGCAAAAAGCTTGCTGCTAAACAGAGGGCTTGAGCTCATTTTTGCTCCATTTTACTTTTCAAGCTCTGGAGAACTATGTGAGGGAATAAGACTCGATCAACTGCTCCACAGTAGTCAATTGCTGGCCCCTCTGGTCCTGGAAATCAATTGCTTCCATTTCCCCAATCGCCCTTGCTCTGTCCAAGAGGTCTTTTGCGAGCATCAGTAACTATTCTGAAGTTAGAGAGACAAGGTTTTCTTGAGGATGGGTGCCAGAGATATCTCAAGGGGTTGGTAGGATCTGGCTGCACACCAGGGCCAATTAAGCTCTGCTCTAGGAAGCACAGATGCACACATTTGCACATTAGGGGAAAGGAGATGAAAGAAGAGGCCTCCTGCTGGCTAGAGACTTTGTAAAAGCTCTTGTGCTCTCACCTCAGTAGGTGGCAGAGAGTGACTGCCTTGCCTGCCTGCAGGTCCACCACACTTAGTATGCACGTGGCAAGTCCCAGCAGATCAGCGCCCCTAGCTGGAGCCATAGATTCAGGGCTCCAGATTCACATGTTGGCCCTAGGGTTATTATAGGGGCCCTGTATAGCTATTTCTTCTCTCTCAGAGCCTTGGTTTCTTCATGTGTGGAGTTTAAATGCTGAGAATTCCAGCATTGCCTACCTCGCACAGAACCGCAGTGGAGGTCCCAGGAGATGGCAGCTATGAAAGCACTTGGTAAACTGTAAAAAGCTGTGTTCCAGGGATGAGTCATCACAGTTGTTATTATACAAGAGATGCTGCAGTGGGATGGCAGAGCTGTGAAGCCATAGTACTTAAGAAAGAATTCCTGGTGCCACTGCTGTTGCAGCATGTGACAGGAGACAAACTTACACTTGGGAGAAGAAACTGGACAACTTTTCAATGTGAAAAGAAGTCAAATATAGAAGCCACAGTACAGCAATCTGGGAGGAGGGTCTGTTCCTGCTGGCTCTACCAACTCCCCCCACCACATCAACCAGCCATTCTCTTCTTGGGGTGGCTGGCTGTCTATTCAGCCTTTGCTCTTTTTCCTGGCAAAGAGTTTGTCTTATATGCTACTCCTCCGTCCTTTCTCGGTTTCCTTTTGGAAAGTGGTTTGGTTCTTGCTTACTAAACTCTCTCCTTTGCTTGTCTATGTCTGACTAGCCATCTTTCTTAGTTTCTCCCCTCTCTTGCCTTCCTCTCCCTCCCTCTCCTCTCCTCCTCTTCTTCCCCCTCCTCCAATTCTCTCTACTGCGGCTCCACTGAGAAGCTCAGGAAGGAGAACCTCCTGCTAGTGTTGCTAGGCAACCCAGTATCACATGGCCAGCTCCCTATTTTATGCCTGCTTCTCCTTCAGAGCTCTGGTATTCACACTATACTACAGCTTAGACTAAGCAGACCCCAGTAAAGATGGATCTGGTTGTCTCACTGACAGCTGAGCAAAATTGTCAGTTTTGCTGTGAGACATCTAAATTGCTGGAACTACAGTGGGATATAAAAAGTGAAGGAAATAAGGATTGTAAGAAAATGACATGTATTCTTACAAACAACTCACTAGAGCTGGAGTTTAAACTTTGTATTCACAGAACTCCCAGGAACAGTATAAAGAGGCCACACAGGTTGTAAAATCCCTTGAAATGTCATGCAAAATCAAATTTTTATACATGCATATTTTTTTGAGGATTTACAGTTTTGTAAAAAGAAATTTCTCATAGCCAGCAAGGCATTCCAGGAAGTTCTTACATGTGTTTGCAATTTCTGTCAAGTAGTCTGTGCTGGGTGTATTCATTGTTCACATCTCCACCCACTCTTCTTGGAGCTGTACGAGTCGTTTTAGTGGGTCCTGTTGCCCTCTGGCTTCTAGTTGGATTCCTTCAAAAGCAAGCTATGAATAGGAGATCAAAGTGAGGAGTTGGAGGATAATGAAGACAGAATATTTATTCCCCAGGCTTGCCTCCTGCTAGCTTACTAAGAATCTATTGTGACTTCCTACTGAAGGCAAAATTATGTCTGACAGCCTTCTTTATATGGTTACCATTTCTCCCTTTTCCCTTTTTTGGGGTTCCCATCCTGGAGCTTGAACCTAGGGCCTGAGTACTGTCCTCTGAGCATTTTTTTTCCTCAAGGCTAGTATTCTACCCCATCAGCCACAACTCTACTTCTGGCTTTTTTGGGTGGTTAATTGGAGATAGTAATGGACTTTCCTGCTTGTGCTGGCTTTGAACCACGATCTTCAGATTCACCCTCCTGGGTAGCTAGGATTATAGGCATGAGCTACTGGCACCTGTTACTATCCCCTTAGTTCTACTAACTACCATCTTCTTTTGCTACTTTAGACATGAAGACAATAGAGGCTCTAGATGTCAACATCCCCAGGGATCTTTGCTGATTTCTTTATACCTGACCAGAGCTCAGTAAACTACCCTCAAAAAATTGAATTCTCCAGCTGGGAGCATAGTCTAGTGGTAGAGTGCTCAGGTAGCAAGCATGAAGCCCTGGGTTCGATTCCTTGATACCACATACACAGGAAAGTGATGCTGTGGCTCAAGTGGTAGAGTGCTAGCTTTGAGAAAAAATTGTCCAAGGACAATGCCCTGGCCCTGAGTTCCAGCCCCAGGACTACCAAAAAAATATTGAATCCTTCCCAAAGTATCTAGTTTGAGAATGGAAAGTTTTCTGCTGTGATGGTGACTAATAAATGGCACTGTAACAAAGTAAACAGTGGAAACATGACATGCAGATATATAAATGTTACCTACAAGTGACAAGTATTTTAGGAGAGGTGGCTACTTAAACATCCAGCTTTAATTGCTAGAAAGGTCTGTGTGAAATGGCTTCGTTTTTTTGCATCAGAATTTATTGCTAGGAATGGAAGAAACATGATTATTTGTCATCCCTCTCTGTGATGTAACAATTCCAATAGATTAAATAATAGTGTTTACCTCCAGAGCAACAACCATTTGTAGCAACGGATATTTCATGGGTTTTTATTCTGTGGGAGATCTCAAGGCAGCTCTTTATCCTTTCACCTTGCCCAGGTGTTCATGAACCAAAGAAAAATCTAGGCTGCTAGATACTTGATCAGTAGTATCCTTGGCAAATGGCATTTGGGTGCTGGCCTCCCTTTTAGTTCCACTCTCTCCTCTGTACTCTCTCACTTTCCTTCTCTAGTCTTTAGAATCTGGGGCAGGAGAAGAAAACTGGGTTACAAATGTTCCCAAATCTTCTCTGTCTTACACTCAAACCTCTGACTTTTAAAAACATTGAGCCAAGATTTTCACACCATTATTTTCTGGTTATATTATCACCATTTCCCCTAATGCTACTGGTGACTCATGTCTACCATCAAGGCTATGGATGAAGAGAGGATCTCAGGCAAAATTAAATATATTACACAGGAGTAAAATATATAGGTTATTTCTTGTCATAGTTACTTTATATTGGTTTGGGATGACTGGAGCTTCCTGGGCCATTTAGACTTAGATGCTCCACTGTTTCTGAATGAGTAGCTTAAATATTTTTTAAAAGTTAATACTGTGAATAATAACAAATATGAAACAAACAAACATGGAGAAAGGAATTGTTTGATTTTTCATAGGTGTGAGTCAATTCTATTTTTGATGAAAGGCACCAGTTTGCAAATTCTTTGTAATAAACTATCACATAAATGTAAGCTACCAACAGAGAGCCCACTTTATTTTTTGCATACTTTAGTTTTTGTTCTTACAGATAATTGGTCATTTTAGGGGAAATGTAGTTGACCTTGCAGCTACTAATCATGCCAACTAGACTGATGTATTGTCCAAATAATGGTGAGCTGAGTGCTGAAATCCCAAAATCCTGGGATTTGGCTGGAAAGGGCTGGGAATTACACGGGAAACCAGGATGGTACTGTGCACTAAGTTGATCTCTCAGGTAGAATAATGTCTTTCATTTCTTGCTTTTTCATACCCACACTCAATTTTAGGTTCCCTGGAGATTTCACTTTGTGAGCCATTTGGTATATCAAAAATGTCTGTTCTTTTCAATCTGTCTATTATTTTTGCACATATGAAGAGATGCTTGTGTATTACAATTTGGTGCTTTTCTCCTGAGATTGTCCTCTTTTGATAATGTGAAATTTATGTAGTTACTCAATCTCAATGAAGAAATCTGTAAAAAAAAAATAGTCTGAGTAATATTAGAATGAGAGGAAGAAGTTACCATTCCTTAGCATACATGGGTTGAGTATAGTAATCAATGGAAAGCTGTTTTTTGAGTTTTTCCATATTATTCTTTGTAAATACAAGCTAGCTAGTGATATGTGTTCTTGTTTTGGTTTTGAGGTAAGTGGGAGGTTAACAGTCAGTTCCTGGTAGTATTACTAACATGGTAGATACATGGCAATGTTGTCTTTTTTTTTTGCCAGTCCTGGGCTTGAGCTCAGGGCCTGAGCACTGTCCTTGGACTTTCTCAAGGCTAGAGCTCTACCACTTGAGCCTCAGCACCACTTCCGACTTTTTTCTATGTATGTGGTACCGAGGAATCGAACCTGGGTCTTCATGCATGCTAGGCAAGCACTTTAACCACTAGGCCAAACTCCCCGCCCCGGCAATGTTGTCTTATTCATAATAAAATCAAGTCAGGTGCTGGTGGCTCATGTCTGTAATCTTAGCTATTCAGGAGTCTGAGATCTGCGGATCACAGCCCAAAGCCAGTGTGGGAAGGAAAGTTCATGAGACTCTTACCTCCAAGAAACTACTCAGAAATGGCCAGAAGTGGCGCTGCTGTTCAAGTGATAGAACACTAGCCAACCTTGAGTACAAAGAGGATCCGGGATAGTACCTAGGCCCTGGATTCAAGCCCCAGAATGGGGAAAAATAAAAAACTGGATGCCTGAAATAATAATAGCTAGAAGCTCTCAGATCATGTCATCTTTTTCAGTTGAACTGAAAAAAATTTTTTTTTAAAGAGAATGTGCACCTGCACGGCTATTCTTCTGTCTTTTATCTTATTTTAGAAAAAGTTGACTCACAAGAACTTGAGCTGTCACATAAGTATTTGAGACACTATATTGTTTTTGGTGTGAACATAAGTTTTTTGGAGGCAGGATTAATACACACAAAAGGGGATTCTGCTCTAAATAATGAGAATGCCCAAGGCTCTTGAGAACCATGGAAATTGCAGGATTTCATATGTCTTTGGAATGGGTATTTCAAATATTGGCAATATGCCTGGGTCAGGGGTGAAGACCTGTATCTCATTTTTCCTATAGCCACAGAGACCTACTTGGGTCTGTCCCAGAAACTTGTCAGCTGCAGACCTGCCTAAGGGAAACTTAATGGTTGGTATAGGTAATTTCTTCCAACGTATCCAGATGTACAATTACTACAAGTGTTCATATGGGGGCAGTCATCCTATCTCTCCTATTATCACTCAAATGCTGTGAGGCTTCAAAACTTATTTGACAAAAATGTTCATAATAACCTGGTTCTTTTGAAGGTCACCTGTCAGTCTCTGACAGACCTTGCTTTCATTTATTTGATTCTACAGTTACCCATCTCCACAGTACACAGAACAAGGCTATTCTCCTCGTAGGCCTCCATCCCATTCATATCTTAATTAATGTCAGTTGCCGTCCCCTACTTTTGGGGTATGGAAATTGTACAGGCTCATTGCCTAATACTTCCCAGCCTCAAATAGAAGAATCTGTTTAACTCATTCCAGTTAATATATGAAGAATAGGAAGCAGTAAACTATAGGCCCATATTGATAATACCTAATAATTATACTGAGCATCTATTATTTTCCAGACACCGTGAGAAAGACCTTATATAATTTTTTCTCATGTAGTGCTTAGATACTAGCAAATGTGTTATGTACAATTATCCTCCTATTATGGGAAAAGAGACCTGAGAAATCTACCCCAAGTTCATATCAGCTAGTAAGAGAAATCTGACTCCAGAACCCATAGTTTGAATTATTCCATGCAATATAATTATTTCCTTTTATCAACAGTCTATCGGTTATTTCAGCCATAGCATCTATAATATCCTCTCAGAAAATATGGTAAATAACTAAGGACAAAGACTTAATCATTTAGCAGCTGGCATGATACTAGTAGGTAAAGTACTGATATGCATATTCTTTAGCTTTTGAGAGTAGATACCCACTGTAAGGCACAACCTGGCTGTCAAGGCTATTTTATTCTTTGTTAAAAGCTAGAAATAATGTAATGCTGAGAATGGTGAACGGAGTACTTAGAAGATCTTGGTTCCGAGAGCCTTATCATAAAACTGTGGTGCCATCCCTGTTCTACTTAGGATAAGAGTTCGGTCCAGTGGTGTTGGGAAAAGCATGAAGGAGCAAGTGGATGCTATAGATGCAAGTTGATTGTCAGTAGGATTGTCAGTAAAGCAGTCTGTAAGCAACTGACTTTAGCAACTGAAATGTGGGAGCTCTTTGGGTTTTGATTGGTCGTATTCTCCTTCTTTTATTCATAACTTGTGAAACAAGAAGTTGTGGCTTGTAATGAGAAGAAAACATGGTTGTCAGCAATTTCCATCCTTGAATATGCTGTTACCCATATATTGGACTCTTAGGCCCAGATAATATGTGATTCTCAATGTTACTTGTAGTTTACTCTTGTTTTAGATATATCTACTATGATTATGTAGAAGAGATAATAGCATATTACAGATCTATTTTTTATTATCTTTAAGTAGTTATACAGAGGAAGTTCAGTTTAGTATGTCAATTTCTGAGTACATTGTATCTTGATCAATGTCACCTCTTCCGTCATTCTCCATTCACCTATCTCCAACCTTTTCTAAATTGTAAATTACAAGAGAACACACTTACCACACAACTGTCAACATTAGCCTCTGTTTTCAGTGAAGTAGTCTATGAGAAAACTAAATAATGTAAATTTATCCAAATAGGATTAACAAGCTTAAGAATTTAAGTGATAAAATCAAGAGGAAAAACAAAACTCCCTCTACTGTAATTTAAAGGCAACAGGGGGTTTAAGTGGAAATTAGAAATGTATGCTTTGTGAGATTTTATTTTTTCTACATATTATAAAATATAACCAGACTGGCCGGCACCAGTAACTCACATCTGTAATCTTAGCTACTCAGGAGGCTCAGATCTGAGGATCACGGTTCAAAGCCAGCTAGCATTAAAGTCCTGACAGTATTATCTCCAATTTACCACCAGAAAACCAGAAGGGGTGCTGTGGCTCAACGTGGTAGAGCGCTAGCCTTGAGCTGAAGTGCCCAGGGACAGCACCCAAGCCCAGAGTTCAAGCCCCGTGATATCTATCTGTCTGTCTGTCTATCTATCTATCTATCTATCTATCTATCTATCTATCTATCTATCTGTCTATCATCTATCCTGATTCAAGTTCAGAGTAGGGTTCATTACAAAAGCTTTTGGAAAGCCCATGGTTAAGTACTCTTTAACCTGAAACAATCATTTGGGCACAAGTGAAGAAACTTCCCTGAAACTATACTCTCCCAAGGAGATAAAAGTGAATTGTTAGAAAAAGACATAAATCAGATTAAGCACCTCGGCTTTCTACTTGTGGGATTAAATGATGACCAAATATTCGATTTTGGTAATCTCTGGCTAGATAACACATATCCTCTTTTTTGTGTCTTTTCCACTCTTTTTCCTTTTTCTTGACTTCCCTACTTCAACCTTTGACTCTTGGCTAATGAATCTCAGAGTACTTAATACATTCTATTGTAAATTGCTTTTGGCTTTCTCGTAGAGAGTGCTTTTAGGAGATATTTCTCTTTCCAAATATGTGTAGTCAGGAAATATTTTTAGAAGAATGGATTAATGGTTGAAAAAAAACCCTCAGCCCAACAGCATTTTATTCTCCTTTGTTCCATTTAAGAATTATTAGTACTTGTTAAGCACTTTGTGCTGCTTTTACTGAGTCAGGACTTTCCCCAAGCAGAGCCGCCTTCTTTGCCTCATGTCCTCCTGGGGTTACTAGCTTGTTGACGGCAATGTCTTTATGTTATCCATATACACTTTGTCAGTTTTTAAAGCAGAAGTAAGGTCTCAACAAAGCATTAATAAACAAGCACCATATCACTGTGGCTCTTGCATTGGATTTTTGAGTTTAAAACTGTCACCGTGTCAATTGGAATTAATTAAAATGTTCATGTTATAATTACTACTTGCTAAAGATGATTCCTATAAAATATATAGGCAAGAACAAAAGTCAAATAGGCAAGCTATTAAAGTGATCTCACTGGAAAAAATACCCAGGAATAGAATCTACCTAGGCAAACACTATCAGAGAATATTTCTTACAGGTAATATTTGATATGAGTCTAGAAAAAGGTGTAGAATGTGTTCAGTCAGCTGAAGCAAGAGGGAGGTGAGCAGGTGTATCAGCAATTGTACATACACAATACAAAAATACAGAAAGAAGCTGTGTGCAGTGGCTCACGCCTGTAACCCTAGCTACTCAGGAGGCTGAGATCTGAGAATCACAGCTCAAAGCCAGCCTGGGCACTTGAGTCCTTCAGACTCTTATCTCCAATTAAGCACAAGAAAACCAGAAGTGGTGCTGTTTCTTAAGGGGTAGAGCAGTAGCCTTGAACTGAAGAGCTCAGGGACAATACCCAGGCCCAGAGTTCAAGTCATACTACCAACAAAAATAACAAGCAAAGGGTCCTGGAGTGTAGCTAGAGGTAGAGGGCTTGCCTAGTATGCATGAAGATCCAGGTTCCATTCCTCAGTACTATATACACAGAAACAGCTGGAAGTGGTGCTGTGGCTCAAATGGCAGAACTCTAGCCTTGAGAAACCCAAGGACAGTTCTCAGGCCCTGAGTTCAAGCCCCAAGAATGGCAAAAAAAAATACACAAAAGGATCAGGAAATGGTATATTTTTCAAGATGACTAGAGAGTTAAATTTGGAATAGAGATATAAAGCTTGAAGGGATAAATGTTATCTGTGCAGAAGAGAGTAGCATTCATTTGTAAATTAGTACTCTCGTAGCAATATGGTGGATAGACATGAAAAATCGAACTAGAGGCAGAAAAATGTATAGGAAGCTTTGCAGCATTTGCGGTAGAAAATGGTGATTGAAGAAAGGTAGTGACAATGAATATTAAAAAAAAAGAAATGGGCCAAAATGGTACTTGTGAAGTTGAACTTAAACACATCACTTAGTATGGAAGGGCAACAAAGGAAGGGAAAGACATGGATGTTTCCAATATATGGTACTGAGCAAGTAAAAGGAAATAGAACAGGTATTTGGGAAAGATGAATACAGCGTGAAGAATCTGTAGCACATGAAAGTCCAGATAGTATCCTTGGGAGATTGGTAGGGAGGAGTTCAGAAAAGCAGCATGGAAGATACAGATTTGCATGTCATTCACATAGAGGTGAGACTTTAAATAGTAACATATGAGATCAAAGAAAAGGAGGATTGCTAAACTCCAATGTTGTTTAAGCAATAGGTGAGAGGAGAGATTCTGAAGGAGAATGAGTGTTAGTCTGAGAAATCATCAGCTGTTCAAACCCAGGTTTTCTGGCATTGAAACTTAACGGAGCCTACATCTATTTTCTTTTTCTTTTTTACATTATACAGGAGAAATTTTATTTTTCTATTTCCATACATTTTATAGTATATTCCATTCCCCCTCATTTGCCTCTTTCTCCTCGCTTCTCTCTTCCCAGTTTTAATGTTCTGTTGTCATAGATGTAAACAGTCTATTTTTTTAAAACAGTCTGTTTTGACCATATGGATCTTTTCATCTTTCCTGTTAGCACACCCTCCTCCCTCTAGGTTCCACCTTCTGACAGGATCTGTTTCGTTTTCTCAGCCTCCATGGCCCAGTATTAGTTAACAGCTTTAATTAAGTCTCTTTATGCTGTTTTTATATACAGTTACAACTTAATGTCAAATCATTCACTATCCATATTTCTTTTTCTTTCCCCCTTCCCCTCTCCTCCTAGGTAATTTCTTTGTTAGATATACCTCTCGCTAGAGGTGGAGGATTGGTTTCAGTCTCATGAAGGTTGAAGAGACTGTCTTTCCTTCACTGTAGGTTCTAGGTTCTTTTGTCAAATATTACCTGGTGGTAGCTGGGTGATTTTATTCTTCAATCTTCTATACATTTGTCTTCATATTGGTTTTTGTGCCAGTAATAAGCTGTTTTGTTTACTGTGGCTCTGGAATATAATTTGAAGTAAAATGTTGTGACCTCCAGTGGTGTTCTTTTTATTTAGAATTGCTTTTGTGATTCAAGGTCTTTTATATCTCCACGTGAATTTTTGGATTAATTTGTCGAATTCTGTGAGGAACAATATTGAATTTGTGAGGGGTACAGCACTAAATTCGTTGTTTATTTTGGCAATAAGAACCATTTTCATGATGTTAATAATCCTGCCCATCAATGAGCATAGGAGGTTTTTCCTTCTAATGTCTTCAATCTATTCAAGGTTTTATAGTTTTCCTTGTACAGGTCTTCCAATTTTTAAGTTAATGCCAAACTATTTATTGTTTTTGAGGGTATTGTGAATGGGATTGTTTTTCCTATTTAAATTCAACTGATTTATTTTTCTAGAAATGAACTTTAATTTCTTCCAGGGATAGCTATATATGCATAAGGAAATTTGTGAAATTTATCCAGCATTTATTTGTGGGGTGAGAACATATGCCATAGTATCTAATGCATCATGTTAACAGAGGTACTACTCATATTACTTTAAAGATAAAAACAGTTGATTTCAACTTAATAAAGGGAATTCATGAAAACTTACAGCGAACGTTATCTTTAGTGTTGGAAAACTGCATACTTTACCCTGTGATCAAGAACTAAATAAGGATATCTGACCTAACTACTTCTGTTAATTTTGGTACTGAAGATTCTAGTCAATTTAATGAATCAAAACATAGAAACAGGAACAAAGGAAACAAAAAACCACAAGAAGCTGGACACTAGTGGCTCGTGACTGTAGTCCCGGCTACTAAGGAGATAAAGTAAGCCTGAGTAAGAAAGTCCATGAGAATCACTTCCAGTTAACTGCCCCAAAGCTCCAAGTATTGCTGTGGCTTAAGTGGTAGAGTGCTAGCTCTGAGCAAAAGGAAAAGCTCCATCCTGATGACAAGCCCCAAGATAAGGAGAAACAAACAAACAAAACCAAAAAACCAAAACAAAATTGAAACATAAAAAAATTCCAAGACATACAAATCATCTGTACTAGAAAGGAAAAGTATAAATTGTCAATTTTAGGGATAACATTTTTATCTAATGTTCCACTACGTGGAATAGTGGAACTAATATGCATTTGTGAGGGTTACAGAATACAGAAATAAATATATAATTGCAATCGACTTTCTAGGTACTAAGAGTGAGCCATGTGAAATAAAAAAAAAATCTTAGCTGTAGCATCATAAAATAAGCAAAACCTTGGAATAAATCTAACAAAGGATACTGATGATCAGTGTAGCAAAAACATTACTCAGAAACATTAAAGAAGACCTAAATAAATGGATATTTACATGCATATGTATATGTCATGTTCACAGGATGAGAAATAGTATTACTGAGATGCTTGCCTTAGTCATTTTTCATTGTTGGAAAAATGCTGAAGAAAACCAACTTAAAGAAAGAAAGCCTTATTTTGGCTCACTGTTTCATAGCTTTTACTAAATGGTTGGCTGACTCCATTATTTTGGCTTGAGGCAAGGCAAAACATTATGGTAGAAAGGGTATGATGGAGCAGAGTTGCTTACCTCATGGTAGGCTCGAAGCAGAGAGAAAAGATTCAGGTCTAAGGATAAGGATATGCCTTTCAAAGTCGTGACTCCAGTGACCTACTTCTTCCAACATGCTGCATTTCCTAATAATCCATTCAGCTAGAATTTATCTAACTTAACTAACTTAGCAGTGGATCCATCTGTTTGTTAAACTATTGTGCGTCCAGTGATCCAGTTACATCATTCACTGGGGTACCTGAACCTATAGGGAACATTTCATATCCAGACCAAAACAATGGCAGTTTTCTCCTAATTGATATGTAGACACCAATGCAACCCTAATGAAAATGTTAGCAGGCATTTTTGTGTGTGTGTGAAAAACTAAAATTTAAATATAATTGGAAAAAGTTATATAGAAATGGGCAAGAATAGTCACATGAATTATGAGAAATACCACATTTGGAGGGCATAAGCCAGCTGATTTCAAGAGATACTATAAAGCCCAAATAAGTCCAGACAGTGTGATTCTGGAGTAAAAATAGGCAATTAGAGGCCGGGAGTTTGGCCTAGTGGTTAAAGTGCTTGCCTAGCATGCATAAAGACCCAGGTTCGATTCCTCGGTACCACATACATAGAAGTGGAAGAAAGTCCAAGGACAGTGCTCAGGCCCTGAGCCCAAGCCCAGGACTGGCAAAAAAATAGGCAATTAGAATAAAATAGTGTCAAAAAATAGATCCATACATGTGTGCTTGATGGATTTTTATTTATTTATTTTTATTAAAGAATTTATTAACATTGATTTTTTACATCATATTTCAAATGACATATTTAACAAACAAGTATTCAAGAAGGGAACCTCTATATACAATCACTGGCACTTACATTTTAGAACATAATCAAAATCAAGCTGAGGGTTTGTATGTCATAGATACACATTAATCTACGTAATAAAACATTATGTCTATAGAGTCATACATTTTTATGTCTATGTAGTTGTGTTTATATTTCCAATACCATATCCATAGAATTGTGTATGCAAAATTTGAGTCCTTGCTCTTGTATTGTTTGAATCTAATACCCACATATTAAGGATACCATGCACCTTTTGTTCCTTTGGTCTTGATTTTTCTCACTCAGCATGATTTGCTCGAGATTCATCCACTTTCCTGAGAATGCCATTATTTTATCTTGTCTGTTGGCAATGTAGAATTCCTTTGTGTGTGTGTGTGTGTGTGTGTGTGTGTGTGTGTGTGTGTGTGTATACCAGAATTTTTTTCTCATATATTTTTTATTGTAATTAATAGAATGATTACATTATATTTGCCAGACAGACAGTGCATTACTTCACATACATTGATACCCTTTCTCATGTCTTGGTCCCCATTTCCCTCCCCCCACCCCCACCCCTTATCTTGTTTTCCTCCCTTCCCTATCCCACTTCAAATAACCAAATACGCATACATACAATGTATCAGATAAAGAGGAGAAATACTATATCAATATGAGATAACCAAGGGACAGCAAAAGAGATGAGAGATAACATAGTACACTAAGGACAACAATCACTCATTATATGACTTTTGTTTCTATATCCTGGAGGTCCCTTCATTTAGCTCATACTGTATGGCCTTATGTATCAAGGTTTTGCTCTATTGCAAATCACTGCTAGGAGAGCCCAAGGTTTCTACTGATTATGACAAATGAGGGAATCCATTGAGCCTAAGTTACTTTGAGTCTGGCTTACTTCACTTAATATGATCTTTTCTAAGTCTTTCCATTTCCTTACAAATGGGGAGATGTCATTCTTTCTGATGACAGTATAGAATTTAATTTTGTATAAGTATCACAACTTGTTGATCTACTCATCAACTGAGGGGCATCTGGGTTGGTTCCATATCTTCGCTATGGTGAATAGTGCTGCAATGAACATCATTGCACTAGTGGTTTAGTATATCCTTGTTTCTGGACGGTTGGGAAAATGCCAAGTAGTGGAAGTGCTGGGTCATAGGGGAGCTCTATGTTTAGTCTTTTGAGGAACTGCCATACTGCTTTCCATAGTGGTTGAACGAGTTTGTACTCCCACCAACAGTGTAGTATTGATCCCTCCTGGCCACATCCCCTCCAGCATCTGTTGTTATTAGATTTCTTGATCCTGGCCATTCTAACTGGAGTGAGGTGGAATCTTAGAGTTGTTTTGATTTGCATTTCTTTTATGTCCAGAGATATCGAGCATTTCTTCATGTGTCTATAGGACATTTCTATTTCTACTTCAGAGAAGACTCTTTTTAAGTCTTTGGCCCATCTTTTAATGGGATGTTTGTTTCTTTGGAGATTAGTTTTGGAGTGATTCAATTTTTTGAGCTGTAGATATATTTTAGATATGAGGCCTTTATCTGTTGTTTGGATAGTAAAGATCTTCTCCCACTCTGTAGACTTTCTAGTTAATTTGCTAGCTATGTCCTTTGCCATGCAGAAGCTTTGCAGTTTGATAAAGTCCCACTTATCCAGACTTTCTCTGATTTGTTGTGTTTCTAGGTCCTCATTAAGAAAGTTTTGTCCTGTGCCAAGGAGACTTAGTGTATCTCCTATTCTTTCTTGTAAAGTTTTCAGTTTATCTGATTTACCTCCAGGTCTTTAATCCATTTGGAGTTAATTCTAGTGCAGGGTATCAAAGAAGGATCCAACTTTAGTTTTCTGCAGGTGCTTAACCAGCTCTGCCAGCACCACTTGTTGAAGAGGCTGTCTTTCTTCCATTCTATTTTTTGGCTCCCTTATCAAAGATTAGGTGGCCATAGGTCTGTGGGTTAATATCTGGGTTCTCAGTTCTATACCAGTAGTCTTCAGGACTGTTCTTGTACCAGGACAAAGCTGTTTTGGTTACTATAGCTCTGTAATAGAGTCTAAAGTTTGTATCCCAGGATTTTTAACAAAGGTGTAAGTAGTAGAGCAATATTTATAAAATTGGAAATTATCCAATTTCAAAACTTTTACTTCTGGAAAACCGGTGAAGAAAAAGTAAAGTCATGGTATTGGAGAAAATATTGCAAATAATATATTTGATAATTGAGTTAAACCAAGAATATATGAAGTAATCAAAATTAATTGATAATTAGTTGATAAAATAGGTAAAGATCTGAATACTCATCAAGCAAGACATATTGATGGCATATGAGCATGTGAAAATACAGTGTTCACTAAGATGCAAAGAAAATCTCAATGAGATAAAAGCAACTACTCTCTCACTATAATTCAAAATGCCAATGACAATGTATAAGTCCTGGCAAGGAAGTAGAGCAAGTGTTGCTGGGAATGGAAATGGTGTAGTTGTTTTGGGAAATGCTTTGTCTGTTTCATTAAATGCTAAATATGCATCTTCCATGTGAACCAATGGGGTCACTCTTAGATATTTATCTCAATAATAAAACATATGTCTATTCATAAATCTTTCTTCTTTAAGTGTTTTTCTCAAGTATTTTGTTACAGTAATGGAAAATACTGCAATCTGTTATTAGAAAGCACATCAATGCTTGTCTGGGAATTGGGGTAGGAGGTATAGAAAAGATAGTTGTAGGGACATGAGGAAATGTTTAGGACATTAGGTATGTTTATGATCTTCTAGTTTTTGGTTCTGGTCATTGAATCTATAGGTTTAAACATGCTAGACAGGTGATCCACACTGAGCTACATCCTAACTCTTGCCTTTTTTGAGACAGGTTTTTGTTCTTTAGCTCAGGATGGCCTTAAACCTGTGATCCTTGTCTGAGTTCTAGGATTTCAGATGTGCACCTCTGGGCACATTTGATGTTAATCATTTTATAGATATGTACAAATTTAAATACAATTTATTATTTATATCTGTGCATTTTAATGGCATGTCAATTATACCTCAGATACTTAATAGTGGCATGCATCTCAAAAACTAAATCTAAAACAAGGTCCAAAGAACTAGACATCAGGAACACATGTTTATCAATTTCTGTCAATCTTTTCACTTCATCTTGTTTTTGCAAACTCAAACTTCTATAAACCCACTGTCTCGCTTTACAGATGGTCACCCCAGCAATTTTGTTATATTCATTTTTCCCCTGCTGTCTATGTGAATCTAGAATCATTTAAGACATTTTGGGGGTGTGAATTTTAATTTACCTTTGGAACAACACAAAATCATGTAAATTACTACAGAAAATGAATGTTGGCATAAATTATAGCATATTTTATTTTGCAATGATAATATCACAACTCCAACTGAAAACTGGTTTCATGCTGTAGATAGTATGACCCGAGATGCATAAATTGAATGACTCCTTTTATAAACATTATCTTAGTCGATGACCCATTTTTACTCTTAGAAACTCTCATTCGGTCTATTTTAATCATCCCAATTTATTTTAAGGCTGACATCATATATACTCTGCTCTAAGTATTATAGTGGCTTTTGGCCAAAAGCAATACAATGATGTGATCAGAATATGAGAAAAGCATTCTAGCAGAGTAAATGGTCAAATGGTAGATATGTCAGAGATATTCAGGAAGAGTTACCTCAATGATATAGTCCTTTCTACCTTCAGATTTGAAGATTTTTGTAGCATCTTCGTTTTATACTTTTACTTATTTTTAATCTTCAAGTGGTTGTATGAAGAGGCTTAACATCTAATATGTCCATTTATTCATCCAAGACATACTGATCAGTCACCTCTTCGATCAGACTTCCTTACCCCCTGCCCCCAACAGTCACAGCACTTCCTGCTTCATTTTGTGCGGATGTACATTGACTGTTATGAATGTGTTTGTTCATCAGTCCCTTTACATCATTCTCCTCATTCCAAACATGTCTCAGTTTTCCTATATTCATTTTATTATTATCTGTTAACCTAAAGAATTAATAATCCTTTTTGTTGCTGTTGTTGTTGTTGTTGTTGGAGGGCTTGAACTCTGGGCTTAGGCGCTGCTGTCCCTGAGCTCTTCAGCTCAAGGCTACCACTCTACTCCTTGAGCCACAGCCCCACTTCCAGTTTTCTGATGATTAATTGGAGATAATTTTTTCGCGGACTTTTTAGTGCCCACGCTGGCTTTGAACCGCGATCCTCAAGATCTTAGCTTCCCGAGTAGCTAGGATTACAGTTGTGAGCCACTGGGCCTGGCTCTAATCATCCTTTGAAGATATGTGTATGAAAGGATTTTCTGGAGAGCTAGTGCAAACATGTCTTCTTTTACTTAGTAAGCTATGTATAGGTCATATACTCTTCCAATTTATTCACAAACTAACCTTTTATTAGTAAGAGCGTAGGTGTCAACTTCTTTTGTTTTGCCTGTACTTTTAAAAACTTTTATTGTTGGGGTGATGTATAGAGGGGTAACAGTTACATTCCTAAGGTAGTGAGTACATTACTTCTTGAATATTGATACCCTTCTCATGTTTTTCTCCCATTTCCCTTCCCCCAACCCCTCCTAAAGTTGTAAAGTTCATTTCCAACATATTGTCTTTTGAGTATCGCTGTTACACTGACTCAACTTCTACTTACCACAGTGACAGAGAACTTGATATCACAGCTTTGAATCTGGTTGGGATTCTGTCATGTACTGTATGCTTGAAAGTTTCCCACCCAACTCTTGGCCTATATCACTGGATCTTCTATTTAGCAGTTTAAATTAGATGTATTCTAAGAGTGCTTTTAGTTCTAGTTTCCAGGGTTGTACATACTAAGATAAATACATTTTACTATCTTCGTGTTGGATGTTTACCTTTTTTTCCCTTTTTTTGCCAAGTATTTCCATCAGGTTATTCTTTTTTTCTCAATTATACTGTTTTCTAGCCTCACTCAATACCATTGCCCAGCATGTCAAAAACAATAAAAAAATTAACGACTACAAGTTCTACTCCCTTTCCTCCCGAGGCTGCAGCTTCTCAGGCATCTTGTATTATTTACATTTCTTGACAATGCCTGAAACTGTAATCCCATCATAGCATCCCCTGCAGCCATGTCCCAAGTGCTTATACTCAATAAATTCACCATTTATCAAGTTATGACTGCTCATGTCATAGACCACCAGGGAAGTAGTTTATCACTCACCTCTTGATTTCCTGTTATTTTACAGAAATGCATGAAAATGAGCTGGTAGGGTAGGGAGAAAAGACTTGTAAAAACACTGCATGTGGCATTTATAGATCTGGATTAAAATCTAGGCATTCTGCATCTTCAGTTTTTAGTCCAAATCTCCATTTCCTGTCAATTATATTGCCAGGCACAATGCCTTATTTTGCCTGGCCATTCAATCATTCATTCACTGTAATTGTGAATGTTTATTTTGTGTAAATTAATATGTTTAGTGGTGGGAAAACACTGCCAAGAGAAAGCTTTCTCTGTTTTGAGGAGTTCTCAAAGCTGTAGATGAAGGGTTACTTATTAGAGTCCTGGCTTGAGCTTAATGCAGGTTGATAATTGCTGACATGCTCACCTCAAAATCCTCACCCACATATACTTAGCTGACTAAGGTGCAAACTGTTTTGAGACAGAGGCATTGAACTCCACAGCATTAGGTACCATTTTGTTGATTTCACTTGATGCGCAAATATTCTTTGTGCACCTGTGGATTGAATCCTAACAAAGACAGAATGAATCATGAAAAGAGAAAGTTTGGGTTCCAATTGAGTGTTTTAGATTACTCATTAAAAACGATAGTAATCCTGTATTAGCTGTGACCATCACTTATACTGACAATTTGCTTATTGCTTTTGGCTTTCACAACTGTGTAAATGAAGGTGACAGCAATGATGGTTCCAAATGACTTTGGCTGAGACATCAAGTGCAGAGGATGTGCCAAACTAAAGCTGTGGATGTCCACTACCTTCTATTTCTCTAAGCATTGTCTATGAAACAGTCTCCTAGAGCAGTTTATTTTCATCTAGATAATACATGGGGAAATGTAATGCGATTAATGGACATTTTTTGTGGGTCCTGAGGCTTAAATTCAGGGCCTGGGCACTGTTCTTGAGCTCTTTTGCTGAAGGATAGCACTTTACCACTTGAGCCTCAGCTCCATTTCTGGCATTTTAAATTGGAGGTAGGACTCCCACAGACTTTTCTTTCCAGGCTGCCTTCTCACCTTGAGATCTCAGCCTCCTGAGTAGGTAGGATTACAAGCATGACACCATGGGCACTTTTTTTTCCACTGGCAAAAGATAAACGTAGCCTATTTGGGGAAAGGGAATTTCAAGAATGCTTCACAAGGGAATGACTACAAAGAAGAAGTACCAACAACAGAATGTGAGGGACTCAAAGTCCCCACTTTTAGTATGTATCAAGCCCACAGACAGTTGTAAAGTACAGTGGCCTGCCTGTGTTCGAGAGCCACAGGGGTCTACGGGTTGTAGAAAGGCAGTATAGGGGGGAAGACGTAAGGAAGTGTCCAGAGACTTGGTCAGCAAATAGTCTGACAAGGAACGGTGGGAGGAGTAGCAGCCAGGCTGTCAGCTAAGGTTTATAGAGGAGTCATATCTTTTTTTCCATATATATCTTTTTTGTAATTTACAGAAGGGTTACATTATATTCACCAGATAGAAGATACATTACTTCACAAACATTGATACCCTTTCTCATATCTTGGCCCCTCATCTTGTTTTCCTCCCTTCCCTATCCTATTTCAAATAACCAAATAAGTATATATAAAATATATCAGATAACCAGGTGAAATACTGTAACAACATGGGATAGCCAAGGGACAGCAAAAGAGATGAGAGACAACATAGTACATTAAGGACAACAATCATTCATTATATGGCTTTTGTTTCACTATCCTGGAGGTCCTTTCAATTAGCTTCACATTATATGTCCTTATGTATCAAGGTTTTGCTCTATTGCAGATCTCTGCTAGTAGAGCCCAAGGTTTCTACTGATTATGACAAATGAGGGAAACCATTGAGCCTAAGTTCCTTTGAGTCTGGCTTACTTCACTTAATATGATTTTTTCTAAGTCTTTCCATTTCTTTACAAATGGGGCGATGTCATTCTTTCTGACAGCAGCATAGAATTCCACTGTGTACAAATACCACAACTTGTTGATCCACTTATCAACTGACGGGCATCTGGGTTGGTTCCATATCTTTGCTATGGTATACAGTGCTGCAATGAACATCGTTGTGCTAGTGGCTTTAGTATGGAGGAGTCATATATTTAAAGAATTTAATTCTCGAATGCTAGTGGTGAAAAGCAAGGAGCAGGGATGGGAAAGCATGACTGATGGTACCTGCCAATTGATCTGTGAATGGGAAGTAGAAAGGGGATGTACACATTGTCTCAGTTGGACTCCTGAAAGTCACAACTCTTGTGAGAAACTATCATATATCTGATTCTAGTGGTTCAAAATGGGCATTTTGCAAGTAATGTAGCCTTGAATGGAAGTGAAAGTCTTCACCTAGTACTGGACAATGGTTTCTTCCCAGGCTGGTGACTGCAGATTTATGAATAGTGCTATGTACAAGCACTTTACTCAATGACAGCCATTGGACTGAGCCATTTATTTATTTATTATTTATTTATTTCTTCATGAGGCTTGTACTCTGGGCCTGGGCGCAGTCCCTGAGCTCTTCAGCTCAAGGCTACCACCCTACCCCTGGAGCCACAGCCCCATTTCCAGTTTTCTGGTGGTTAATTGGAGATAAGAGTCTCACGGACTTTAGTGGCCGGGCTGGCTTTGAACTGAAATCCTCAGATCTCAGCCTCCTGAGTAGCTAGGATGACAGGCATGAACCACTGTGCCGGGCTTGTTTTTTTTTTTTAAATTTAATTTCATTGTCAGGGTGATGCACAGAATGGTGACAGTTACATAAGTAAGGTAGTGAGTACATATCTTCTTGAACATCGTTACCTCCTCCCGTGTTTTTCTCCCACTTTTCCTCCTCCACCCAAGCTACTTCTCCCAGGAGAAGGAGCTCTGTGTACTGGATACCAGCATGGATGCTTGGATCATACTGTGTGAATTTTTGTCCCCTATGTCGCCCCTGTAGTAGCTTTGTAGCTTTGTGGTCTTGGGCACCTTGCCTCATCAATCCTGTTTCACTTCCCTCACATGAATAATGCCAGTAAAAGGTTGTAAAGCATAATTGTAGTTATAGCTATGAAGTTTTTGGATAGAGTAAAGGGGACATGTGTATTTCCTGTTTATTGCACTGTCACCTCCCCACCTCAAAGTCTGCATTGGCTTTGTACTTTTCCTTCAGAAATAAAAAGCTCCAGTTCTAACCATGGCCTTTCAAGCCCTATTCCATCTGAACCCCTTCCCCAGTCCCAGCATCTGACTGCCCTCTCTACCTTCTCTGCTCCCCTTGATTCCCTCAGCTTGTCTTCTGTCCTCCGTGGCTATGCCAAGGAAATACTAGACATGCTCATGCCCCAGGCAGGGGTTTCTCATTGGCTGCTCCCCCTGCTAGGCATCTTCATTCATTGGGAGCTCTGTCACCTGCTTTATCTTTCTGCTCCACTGCTGTTGTCAGTGACGACTACTCGCTCTATATCCAGGTTGGAGTTGCATCTTCTATCTCGAAACCATGGCCTATCCTTGTTCTGCTTTCTGCTCTTTTGTTTGTCATAGAATTTATGACTTTAAACAGCACAACTACTTAAGTTATATTTACAAGTTATCATCATCCCCCTCCTGTAGCAAGGACGGACAGGGACCTTCCTTTAGTTCACAGCTAAAACTCAAGCATCTGGACCAGTGCCCAGCACAAAGTGGATGCTCTATAAATACTTGCTAAATAAACTAATTAACTGTGGCTTAAAGATTTTCAAGACGATACTTGATTTAGTGTCTATGTGGCTTCTTTTTCTCTTTTCAAAACATAGAATACACAGAAATGTATTGGTCATACTTTACAGTTCAAGGCACACCAATGTTGTTGAATGGTAATAAGGCTCTCCTTTTTTCTTGACAAATGATCTTTGCCTTACATTGGTTCAGCTTACAGCTTCTCAGCCTCACTATGGCAT
The DNA here is from genome assembly GCF_031878675.1 of Megascapheus bottae. Classification (NCBI taxonomy): domain Eukaryota; kingdom Metazoa; phylum Chordata; class Mammalia; order Rodentia; family Geomyidae; genus Megascapheus; species Megascapheus bottae. Next base: position 104,072,848 of record NC_143547.1, on the reverse strand, counting down.
GAAAGTAATACGGATTCTGCAGAAATCTTGCTTCTGCTTTTGAATTTTCTGTTCTTCTGCTGCTAGTAATGCTCTTACCTGATTAGAGGAAATAGCCAACACTACACAATACTGTGTTGCTAAGCTAAGATGTTCCATAGTTCAGCTGTACTAAATGGATTTCTTTCTTTTTTTATTGGTCATGGGGCTTGAAATCTTGGCTTGGGTGCTGTCTGTGAGCTCTTCAGCTCAAGGCTATGGCCATACTCTTTGAGCCACAGTGCCACTTCTTGTTTTCTGGTGGTTGAGCTAAGAGTCTCACAGACTTTTGGACTTTGGTGCCCCCACTGGCTTTGAAATGTGATCCTCAGATCTCAGCCTCCTGAGCAGCTAGGATCACAGTCGTGAGCTAAGCTTTTTGTCATGTAATTTTTACAGTGGATTTAATACTTCAAAGAGATTCCTTCCTTATTCTGGATATTAATCCTCTTCTAAATTTAAGCATTATAAATACTGTTGTCATCCTTCTTAACTTTGCCTATACTTTCTGCAAGGAAAAATAAACTTTCAATTTTGTTGGAGACAAATTTGTCAGTTTTTATTTTTTTGTACTTTTGTTCTCTTTATAACTCTACTCTCCACCTTTAGATGCTTAATTTATTTATTTACATACTTTGTTATTAAAATTCTGATTTTTCCACCCAGTAGTATTTATTAAATTGTAAGTCTTCCTAATACTAATTGATAACACCAATGACTTCTTTGGGGGAAGTAGAATAGAAATGGTGGCTCTGGTTTTTGTTATTTTAAAGTGCAAAGTTTTGACAATGAGTTATAAAGCATATGCTTAGCAATAATAACTTTTGAGCAAGGTAGGACATTTCTGCATCAAACGATGAATCACAATTCCAGAAGATAAGAAAAAAATAAAACTTTACTGGAGTAAATCCCCAAGACAATAATATATGAAAATTTCTCAAAGAACTGTATACACTTCAAGTTTGAAAACAAAATCACAGCATACTGACATGGAATTCCAAGATATTAGTAGTAAAGAGTAAATTATACATGCATCCAAAGAGATGCATAAAAATGGCCAAGAGAAATAAGGTCTTCTTGCTCAGTGCCAGGGGTTTGTGCCTGTAATCCTTGTTTTTGAAGATCAAAGTTTAAAGACAACAGGGACAGGAAAGCCTGTGAGACTCTTATCTCCAATCAATCACCAAAAAAGCTAAGAGGAGCTCTGGCTCAAATGGCAGAGCACTACCCTTAAGCAAAAATAGCCCTACGTTCAGGTCCCAGGAGCAGTATATACAGATAAAGCTCTCTCTCTTCCCCACCTCCACAATGCCCTATATCTCTCCTCTGTCTATCTCTGTCTCTATCTTTTTTACTGTCTGTCTATCCATCTATTATCTATCTATCTATCTATCTATCTATCTATCTATCTATCTATCTATCTATCTCTCATCTGTGTATCTCTATCTCAACCCCTGTATCTATCTTTGTTTCTATAAGAAGGGAATCTGAATGCTGAAGATCCATGTGCACTTTCATGTTAATTTCATGCAGAATTATTCACAATAGGAAATGAAACAAGTGCCTATCATCAGATGAATGGAACATATGTGCAATACAATAATTATTCAGCTATAAACAGAATGAAATCCTATTATTAGTGGCAATATGGATGTAACAAGTGATTATTATGAAATAAACCAGGCATCAAAAGATAAGTTCCATATGCTCTTACTCATATGCATAATTTTATAGTGAATTTCACTACAAGTTGAGAGTAGAGCAGAGACTGTAGTGCACAGCAGAGAGGGGGGAGAAACTTTAATCAATCGACAGTGTGTCAGCCCGCTTTTGGCTTATGTGACAAAATATCTGAAATAATGTAAGGGAAAAATCATTGTTTTGCCTCATGGTTTTAGAGGTTTCAGTCTATTGTTAGTTGGCTTAATTGTTTTTTAGGTCTGTAGCAAGGCATGCCATTACTTTGGAAAGACTTGGAGAAAAGCTGCTTACATCATGGCATTCAGGAGTGAGAGAGGAGAAGGGACCAGAGACATGGTTTACCCTTTAAAGGTGTGCCTCCAGTGATGTGATTATTCAGTGAGGCCCTACCAGCTGCTACCAGCTGTGAACTCATCCATGATTAATCTATTGGTAAGGATAGTGTCCTCCTGAATCAGTCGTTTCTCAATAGTGCCACTGGTAGGGAAAAATGCTTTGAACTTGAGAGATTTCAGGGGACATTTTAGGACAAAGGCATAGCAAGTACTAAGTCACAGGCAGGAGTAAAAAGTTTGGTGAGCACAGTAGTGTGACTACAACAGTAATGTATATTTCAATGTAGCTAGAAGAGAAGATTTTGAATGTTTTCTCATCAAGAAACAAAAATGATTTGGTCATTACAAAACATATGCATACATGAAAACATACTGTAATTTGTACAGTTGTCATGTGTTAACTAAAAACAAATAAAAATAAATTTATGCATTTAAAGACTTGGTAAAAGGGGCTGGGATTTTGGCCTAGTGGTAGAGTGCTTGCCTAGCATGCACAAAGACCCAGGTTCGATTCTTCAGTACCACATACATAGAAAAAAAAGCCAGAAGTGGTGCTGTGGTTCAAGTGGTAGAGCTCTAGCCTTGAGAAAGTCCAAGGACAGTGCTCAGGCCCTGAGCTCAAGCCCAGGACTGGCAAAAAAAGAGGTGATAAAACTTGTCTCTCTCCAATGAAGAAGACCCTAAAAATCAAGAGGGGAAATTTATATTGACCTAGAATTCCTCATCTTAAAAATTACCAGATAGGTGTTAGGTTAGAATAAAAACATTTTCAGATGACAAAACATGTAGACAATTCAGTTATGTGCCTTTTCTTAGTATGTTCCTTCAGCTCTAAACCTAGGAAGGGAATCAGGACACACTCATTCTGAAGAGGAAGTGCTCATGCTGACAGCTGAGCAAGAGAGCTACACTACAGAGTGACAGTCTCCATAGCTGCAAGGGTTCAGAAGGATGCAAGGATGAAAGAGGCCTACAGCTCCTGAGGATTATGAATTGTGGTGAGAAGAGTATATGTGAAAGAAGGACAAAGGAATGCAAGTAAGGCTTTCAGAATAACCAAATACTTTGTTTCATAAAGAAAATAAGCACATTACTGGGCTATTACATAAGCAATACTATTTCTTTTTTGGTAGTACTGGGCTGTGAACTCAGGGCCTTGTATTTGTCAAGGCACGTGATCTACTACTTGAACTACAACCTCATTCCTTTTTTCTTTTTTCCAATAAGGTCTTTGTTTTTGCCTGAGCAGCTTGAACTGCAGTCCTCCTATTATCACCTCCTGTATAGCTGTGATGACAGTTACATGTGACTGTGCCCTTTTTTGTTGTTGTTGTTGTCTGTTGGAACAAGGTCTCATGAACTTTTTTCTCAGGTGAGCCTCAAACTCTGTACCTCCCAATGTGCATATAGGAATAAAGTTGTGGGCATAACACCTGCCAGGTAAGCACTATTTAATAACTAGGATGATATAGATCCTGTACATTGCTTTTCAATTCTATTCTATTCATAGAACAGGATGCAAATGGCATAAATATTTATTTAATTGTTAATGTATAGAGAGGTTCCAGTTATATTCATAAGGTAGTGAGTATATTACTTCTTGAACATTGTTACCCATTCCCATGTTTTTCTCTCACTTTCCCTTTCCCTACCTCCTGCCAAGTTCATTTCCCACACTTTGTCTTGTGAATATCACCGTTACATGGTTCACCCTTTGTCCTTGGATCATAAATCTTAAGAAACAAAAAAAATGTAGAGAAGCAGCAAAGGAGCTATAGAAAAAAATACTATGGACCGTTGTTAAAAGTTGATGGAGCAGACTTCATTCAAGGGAGTAAATGATGATAGGTATGGAGACAGCAGTAGAGTCTGATGGAGAGAGATTTGACTAATACACAAAGGTCTAGTAGGAATTTCTAATGAAGAAGCACTATGGTGGTCACTGAATGGAAAATTATCATCACTTGTTACAAAAGGAAGCGTTGGGCAACAATGAACTGAGAATATCATGGAAGTCTCAGAAGATTATAATGGAGCTAGAACAGTCCTGTCACCTGCTGACATGGCAGACAGCACAACACAGCCCAAAGTACTACTCATGTGTTTCTGGTGATGCTGAGGTCAACTACCTACTGTACTGATAGTTATATTAAAGTATTGCCTAGACAACTATGTATAGTACATAATACTTGTTAATAATAATGTTAATAAATAACAGTGCTACTAACTTACGTATTTACTAATTTTATCCTTATTTTTGTATATACTCTCAACTTACAGAAAATCCGTTGAAACAGTAAGTCATGTTAGCTTGGAAGCAGCCTCACTATCTAGCTTTTACCTCAATTCCTGACAAACACTGATCTGCTGTTTACACTGAACTGCTGTTTACACTGATCTGCTGTTTAGATTACAAAATTGCCTGATAAAGCATTTCTCAGGCCAAGTGCTGGTGGCTCACTTGTATAATCCTAGCTACACAGGAGGCTGAGATCTGAGGATTGCAGTTCAAAGCCAGCCTGGGCATGAAAGTTTGTGAAACTTTTTATCTCCAATGAATTACCAGAAATTGGAAGTAGTGCTCTGGCTCAATACTAGAGCAAAAGCCTTGAGTTGAAGAGGTCAGAGACAGCACCCTAGCCAAGTTCAAGCCCCATGACTGACAAATAAAAAAGGAAGCTGGAGTGCAGTGGCTCACACCTGTAATCCTAGCTACTGAGGAGGCTGAGATATGAGGATCTCAGTTAAAGCCAGCCCAGGCAGAAAAAACTACTTCAGACTCATGTCCAATTAGCCACCATAAAACCCCAAGTGGCTCAAGGGATAGGGTGGTAGCCCTGAGCTGAAGAGCTCAGGAACAATGCCCACACCCAGAGTTCAAGCCCCAAGACCCATAAAAAGCAAAACAACAACAACAACAAAAACAAATCCACTACCACCACCACTAAAAAAAAAAAAAAACGAAGAAATTTCTCAGCACATGTCTTCCTGGTTAAACAAGATATGATTGTCGTGCTAAGCGGGATCATTAAGAGGGGTTTCTGGCCAAGCTAACATGATACGATTACTACTCTAGACACCTTTCACTGACTAAAGTTTTGGTGAAAGGAGTGAGTCTTTTATCAAGGGGATAAAGAAGAGGAAGAACAAGAAAGCTCTCTCTACCCAGGGAGTCAGGGAACTTTTATTTGCTACAGAGATACAAGAGACTAAAATGTATGAGCATGAATTCCTTGTTGTCTGAATATACCATTCCTGAAACATATTAAAAAGCAACTATTCAGATGCCAAATGGGAATAATACCATTGTATTTTATTTCTATTCAACAACCCCAGTCTTTTTTTCTTATATATTCTTAAAACACCCTAAAACATTTATATAACAGCTCACCAATGATTTCTGAATAATATAAAACATTGTAAGCACCAATTGCGCCATTATTTAACAGTTAAAGAACTCATTAGTTGGTATGTTTGTGAGCTATAAGCAATAATACCGTAGCGTACTGGATGTACATTTCATTTTCACTATGTCCCTCAATGACATGGACTTGAATGTAAATAAACAGAGTAATGACATATTACAGATGATATCTACATCAGATTCAAGTTTAATAGTTCTCCTGGGAGCCTACAAGACGCAAACCGTGGATGGCACAAATGGAAGTGATCATGCCCAGTAAATTTAAACAAGGCTTTAAACTGTTAGAGGAGAACACTCATAATGTAAGTGTTTGGGCTACATTGCATGAAGATCCACTCAAGCAAGTTCTCACTTCAGAGATGAATTTTTGGATACATGTTTTCACAAGCAGTTAGAGCCAATTGTTGAAGAGTGAGGGCTCAGATAGCTAGGGAAAGGCAATCAGTTAAGAAAACACATGTAATATACAGCTGTATGGGAGAGGGATGGAGGAAGTAAGGGTGATGCTGCTGAACAAAGCCTCTTGCCCTGCTCAAAGCTGTCCACAGATATCATCCAAAAGAAGAAAACGGCAAAGAAGAGTACAAGCTGAAGACATACAGTTGTGGTATGGGTGACCAGAGATTAAAAACTACAATTAGCTAAGACTTCAAAGGGGTCCTTGTAGGAAGAAGGACTGGGTTCTGTACAGAACAATTACGTAGCACTAATATACTTATTTGCCAGTCCTGGGCTTGAGCTCAGGGCCTGAGCACTGTCCTTGGACTTTCTCAAGGCTAGAGCTCTACCACTTGAGCCACAGCACCACATCCGGCTTTTTTCTATGTATGTGGTACTGAGGAATTGAACCTGGGTCTTTGTATATGCTAGGCAGGCACTGTACCACTAGGCCAAAGTCTGCTTCCACCTCTGCCCTTCTTTCTAAACTTCACTCTCTTTATCTTGAAATAATCTGATCACCCTCTAGTTTCCCACTCCAGTCAGTGGCTCTTGTCTGTTGTCCTACAACTGTACATCCCTGCAAACTTCCCTGTGGTTGTCAGAATGTGCTAAGTGCAGTCATTCCTCCATACGTGTGCATAGGCATGTCATCTCTCTTCCCTTCTTTATTCTTTGTACTTCTATTAGTGTCTAAGAGGCTCAGCTTTGGTAAAGTTCCTCTGAACTCCCAGGTAGAGCATGGTGCTCCTCGTTCTTATTTTCAGAGAAGGCTCCACAGAACTCTATTTCCAACATTTATCCATTCTGTATTCTTGGTTCCTTTTCAAAGATCCATTGAATACACATGTGGGGTCTTATTGTGCCAGTATCAAACTGCTTTGATCACTGCAGTCTTGTACATTTTGAAATCAGGGAGTGCGATACCTTCTGCTTCAAAATGATTTTGACTACTTGAGGGAGCCATTGTAGCTTCTTACAAATTTTATAATTAAAAAATTATACAAACAATATTGATAAGGATTGTATTGAATTTGTTGTTTGCAACATGTTTGAATGTTTTGACTTCTAAAGGCTGCAGGACCTTCACTGAAGTACTTTTAAAAATTCTATACAGGGGCCAGGAGTTTGGCTTAGGGGTAGAGTGCTTGACTAGCATGCACCAATACCGGGGTTCAATTCCTCGGTACCATATACACAGAAAAAAAAGCAGGAACTGGGGGCTGGGAGTTTGGCCTAGTGGTTAAAGTGCTTGCCTAGCATGCATCAAGACCTGGGTTCGATTCCTTGGTACCACATACATAGAAAAAAGCCGGAAGTGGTGCCGAGGCTCAAGTGGTAGAGCTCTAGCCTTGAGAAAGTCCAAGGACATTGCTCAGGCCCTGAGCTCAAGCCTAGAACTGGCAAAAAAAGCAGGAAGTGGTGCTGAGGCTCAAGTGGTAGAGCTCTAGCCTTGAGAAAGTCCAAGGACAGTGCTCAGACCCTGAGCTCAAGCCCAGGACTGGCATAAAAACAGAAATTAAAAAAATTCTATACAGCAATAGAGGAGTTCAGTAGAATCAGAGCCTGCAAAACCCAGTAGGACATTTTGCTGAGTGAAATAAGTCGCCTCAATTGCACAAATATGGTGTGATTTCACTAATGCAAAGTTCCTAGGTAGCATAGTGAAACTCAACAAGGCAGAAAATACATTGGTGTTTACCTTGGGATGACAAGGTGGTAGGGAGAGGAGAGTTAGTGTGCATTGAATTGCATTGTTATTTCATAGTCTAAAAATGACTCTTTTGGTGATTGGCAGTGATTATTGTCCCAAAATGTGAAGTAGTTTATTTTTGATGATCTATACACTCAAAAAACAGGTTAGTCTGAATGTGATACATTGAAAAAGTCAGGAATGTGAAGCTAATTATCTATTATTTATTTAAATGTTGGAAATATATCTCTTGGAAAAACAGCAGGGTTACTCCTTAATTGCCTAGAAAAGGCTTTGACATGTAAGGATGATGTCCTGTGCTTCCTTGGCCACAGGTGATTGTTCTAAGCCTAGGTATTTGAGATAATATGCAAATTTGCAAACTGGATAGAAAAAGATATCTACAATGCTGTGAAAGAAAAACAACGTTCAATACCAGAATATGACAGACAATGGAGAAGCACACTAGGGCATGCTTGAACTGGCAGCAACTATCATTTTATGTGGCCTGCCATTCAGAGCTGTGCAACCTCTTCCTGCTTTATCAGTATAGACAATGCAAGCAGAGTGAGCGACTGTGCAACAGCCATTCCAAAAGGAGTAAATTGTGAACACTGGGGATAGAGCATAGTTAGAGCCACCTGCTGTCCAACAAATAGATGACTTTATTGTAAGCCAATTCTTTATTTCCAGATTTGAGGCAAGCAATTGCTTCTGAGAGGGCCCCAGATTGGCAGAAACTCCACATCAGGCTGGTCCCAAAATGGAGGCTTATGTAAACACTTTTTTTTGCACAGAATTAATTGGCAACTCTGAACATTCTAACTTTAGCATTACCACCTCAGTATCTCACCATACTTAACATTCAGTGAGTCAGAAACCCAGGAGTCAGCGTGTATGCTTGGATAGGGACAGGGCTTGGAATGTGTCACAAAGGAAAAGCTGTTGGATTCAGCTAAAGAACTTGTGGCTCCTGGATGTGAATCCCCTTGCTCTCATAGTTCCTTTGCTGTTCTTTGTACTCATTTGGGAAGGAGCACTTGACTGGGCTCTCGTACATGTTCTGGAATGACTGGTTACATGTATTTGTCCACTTGTGATATTCCTCTGAAATACAGCACTCAGAGCCAGAGTTCCTGGCTTGAATCTAGAGAGTTGGTGAAAAGGACATTATGATGGAGCCTGTAACAATTTGCTCATAAGGGCAGCATTTCCTTCACAGCAGGGAAGGCCAGCTACAAACCCTTGTTCACTGCTATGCAATGGGAGTTGAAAGGTTTCATCAGCCTCTCTAGGATCCACATGCAACTCTTGTTCTTTTCCACAATATCCCTTGAGGACCACATTGCTAGGATTTTCATAAGAAAGTCTCCATGATAGAAATGTTTTTTTTTTCACCTTGCAGGAGTCTGAGATCAAAGGGTAGACAAATTTGTTTCTACTGAGTATCTCTCCCTGGGTCATCTCTGTATCCTAATCTCTTGGGGTGTGTGTGTGTGTGTGTGTGTGTGTGTGTGTGTGTGTGTGTGTGTGTGTGTGTGCCAGTCCTGTCACAATCAAGACCTGGGTGCTGTACCTGAATTATTTTGCTCAAGTTTAGCATGCTACTAATTCAGCCACACCTCAACATCTGGCTTTTTGGTGGCTTATTAGAGATCAGAGTCTTGTGGACTTCCCTATCTGGCTTTGAATCAAGATCCTCAGACTTCAGCTTGAGTAAAGATGATTATAGGCACGAACCACCAGTTCCCAGCTATTCAAATCTCTTCTTTTTGTTTGTTTCTTTTTTTGCCAGTCGTGAGGCTTGAACTCAGGGCCTGAGCACTGTCCTTGGACTTTTCTCAAGGCTAGAGCTCTACCACTTGAGCCACTACACCACCTCCAGCTTTTATCTATGTATGTGGTATGGAGGAATTGAACTTGCGCGTTTGTGCATGCTAGGCAAGCACTCTAATACTAGGCCAAACTCCCAGCCCCGTTGTTTGTTTCTTTTTTTAAAAAAATTTCACTTTATTTTTTATTGTCGAGGTAATGTAAAGGGTTACAGTTACATTCACCAGGTAGTAGGTGCATTACTTCTCACACGTTGATACCCCTTCTCATGTTTTTGTCCTCATTTCCCTCCCCACCCTCTCCCAATCATTTTGTTTTCCTCTCTTCCCTTTCTTATTTCAAATAAATACACAAATGTATATACAATATACCAGGTAACCAAGTCAGATACAGTAACAATATGAGATTATTCACATCTCTTCTTATAAGGTCTCCATGCTTTTGGGATTAGAGTCCACTATAATTACCATGGTTACCTCATCGTGTAGTTCATGCTGCCTTCAAACTAATAATCTTCCTATATAAGCCTTCCCCCACAAGTGCTGTATTATAGGCACATATCACCACGTAGGCTTTAGTTACTTCTTTAGAATGCCATGGGTAAATTCTGGGGATTAGGAATTCAATATGTTAATTTGAATAGGGGGCACAAATCAATTTATAACTTCTAAAGGGATGGGGATAGTTCAAGCTACAGTTATCTTAAGGGTGACTGTGACTGAAAGAACACTAGATTCACAGAGAAGATTAGCAATTCTCTTAGGTCAGTATCAATCATGTAAGCAAATGAAGCTGGCAGTACCAAATATGGGACTGAACTCTATTTTTCCCATCAAAGGCTTTCAACTTGTCACAAAGCTAGTTTCTTGCCAAGGATATCAACTGTAATGGGCTGATTTCCTAACCTCTAGCACATAGGAATGTGAACTTATTTGGAAATAGCCACTGTGCTGTAATTACTTAAATTAGGGTAAGGTCATACCGCAGTAGTTTGGGCCTCTAGTCCAAAATAACTTGCATCTATATTTATTTATTTTTTTACTGGCATCTTTATTAGAAGAAGAAATTTGCACATGGACAGCCACACACACACACACACACACACACACACACACACACACACACACAGCACTGTGTGAGAAGAAAGGCAGAAATCTGATGAGGCCTACAACAGATCATTCCTTCATAACCCTCAGAAGGAAGAAACTCTGCAGGCACCTCCCTCTCAATCTTAGAAATTTCACCTATGCAACCATGAGGGAATAGACTTCTGTTGCTTAAACCATCCAATTTGTATGAAAGCTCTGAGCAAATGAACATCATTGGATGGAATAAGATCCCCTCTGGGCCTCTGATACACTCAATTTAGGAACTTCTCGGGAAGGTAGAGATTCTGTATTAGACAATTAATGCTAGTTGCTACACAATCTCCAATCTCAGAGGATTAACACAATCTATGCATATTTCTTGACCATTATACTGATGAAAGTTTGATAGCTCTCTTGGGTTCTGTGATGAGTCAGAGACCTAGACTTCACTGTAATAAGAAAGAAAGGGAAAAGAGGAGTGAGCAAGGAGAGAAAGAGAGAGGAAAGAAATGCATGGATGGATAGATGGATATATGGGGATGGAGAATGCATATCAGCTCTTCCCTGGCTTTGGATGCTTAGGTACTGGGCAATGAGAAGCCCCAGGGTAAGATGTACTGAATCTTACTGCTTCAGTCGAAAAAAAGTGGGTATGGTTTCCATGTGTCTTCAGGAAAAGAATCTCCTCACTAATACTTTATTCTTCCCTGCTTACCCGCAACTTAGCCAAACTTCCCAGCTCCTCTGCAAGAGTTTCTGTATGCAAATAAACTTCCATGTCTGCCTCAAGTTCTTACATCACAGGGACCTCATCTATCCCTAGCTCATCTGTTCTTTGCTGGTTGTGGGACCTTAAGGAAATCTCTCTAATTTGCCTCTCTTGGAGATTTTGTTGTCCCATGTGCCTGTCTTTGTCTACATAGACCAGTCTCCCTGGCTCTTCCTTTGTCTCTCCTTTGTACCCTTCTAGCTTTTTCCTCTTCTCTGAGAATGCAGAAGGGTCAGATCCCAAATGAATCTCTCATCTCATTGGATGTCATCGAGATTTTTGCACAAATTTGTAATACTTTCTTCATCTTCGTTCCCTAGAAATCAAAGCGAAGAACCTAAAAGTTAAAAAAAAATCTATATAAGTTGTACTTTGTGCCTTAATTCTAACACTCAGATGGCTGAGACAGGAGAATCTGAGTTCAAGGCCATCCCTATGAAACCTTGTCTCAAACAATAAAAAAATCAGCAACAAAACATAGATTAAACAGACCAAAGTCAAGACAGAGTTTGTTAGACTGATTGTGAATGTCTATAATCTCAGCTCTTGGGAGTGTGAACTAGGACAGTGAGTTTTGGAGACAGTCTGGGGAGCACAGTGAGAACTGGTTGAAAAAAAATTCTAGGATGGATCTTCATCTACTTGGATTCCATGACCTCTTGTTTATGTCCCAGCGGTGTTTCAATCAACGAATACCTGTGCAAATCAGCAAATACTGCTGGAAAATAAGAAAATAAAATGACATGTACATTTTAGTTGTTCTCATCATCAATGCTCAGAATGACAGTTGCCTGTAGGCACAGAGGTCCGTTCATTCCTCAGGAATTTGCTTTAGCCTTCTGTCTTTCCCAGTGTGAAATCTGGAGCCTGGTGATGTTCTTTGTAAGCTTAGGTCAGATAATCACGGAGAATCCAACCACATAATCATTAGCCATAAGGCAAAAATGATGTGAAACAATCCCAATATGAATTGTTGTTTGTTGGTTTATTAGCTAAATCATGATGAGTTAGGGTATTATTAATATTAAAGAATATCCCTTCTAAGTGAAAAAGGAAAACAGTGATGCGAGTCTCCTTCTGGGTTGTTGTAAGTACTGTTTTAGTCTGCAGCCTTTGAAGTCAATTTTCTTCAGATATTTTACCACATGTTAATCAATGATTCATATACGTGCTGGTATTGACTAGTTAGGCAAGTACAAGGTCAAACCAGAGGTCAAATCTGCTGGTTCCCATGGCAAGGGCAGTCTTTGGACATTCAGTTTACTACTTCTAGTTCAGTTATCCACTTCAGAGACATATTTTTTGGTTGGTTGTGGGGCTTGAACTCTGGGTCTGAGATTTGTCCATGAGCTCTTTAGCTCAAGGCTAGCACTCCACTACTTGAGCCACAGTACCACTTCTAGCTTTTGTTGTGTAGGTACTACTGAGGAATCCAGCCCAGAGCTTCATGTGTGCTATGCAAACACTCTGCCACTAGAGCAAACTGCCAGCCCTGCCACACTTCCTTGGAGTTGATTTTATGGAGCTTCAGTTCATCTACAGCAATTTCCAAGATCCTTATTCTAATACGTGAGTCAGTTTATATTTTCAGGGAAACAGGCTATGGGATAGATATAGAGCACAAAATTCTGTTTCTTGAATAGTATTTGTGAAAAGAGAGGGGATATAACTGGGCAAATGGAATGGTCAGACCATAGTCCAGAGCCAACACAAGTCTCTCACATGCATGGGGAGATAAGAGCGGACCACTGTGGAAAAATTCTCCTAAGATATTGTACTAAGTTTTACTCCCTGCTTTTTGCAGTTAGCATGTAGGTGGGAACAGGTTCCTTCTTCAAGGAGGATCTAGAATAGCCCATCTTCACATCCACGAAAGCACACTCCATGTCTAAGAGCATTTTAATAACATAACAAGAACACTTTTCTTTTTCCTTTTCCTTTAAGGGAGTGAGCATTTGCTTTTGAAAGCATTGTCAATTGAGTACTCTGAAAAAGTCTAACTACTTCAAAATTCTCAGAAATGTTGCATAAGATACATTAGCAGTCTTCCTGAGTTTAAGAGAAACTAACAAGTTAGATATATATTTTTGTTGGTCGTGGGGCTTGAACTCTGGGCCTGGACACTGTCCCTGGGCTCTTCAGCTCAAGGCTACCACCCTACCCATTGAACCACAACACCAGTTCTAGTTTTCTAGTGGTTAATTGGAGATAAGAGTCTCTCGGACTTTAGTGCCCAGGCTGAGTTTGAACCTTGATCCTCAGATCTCAGCCTCCTGACTAGCTGTGCCACTGTGCCCACCACTGTGCCCGGCTTCAAGCCAAATATTCTTTTTTCTAGGATTTTCCACATTTTTAATTGTAATTAATAGAAGGTTGACATTATATTCGCGAGACGGAAGATGCATTATTTCACAAACAATGCTATCCCTTCTCATGTTTTTGTCCACATTCATCTCCCCCCATCACCTCCCCTCATCTTGTTTGCCCCCTTCCCTATCCTATTTCAAATAAACAAACAAACATATATATGAAATTCCAGATAACAAGGTAAGATACTGTAACAATATGAGATAACCAAGGGACAGCAAAAGAGATGAGAAATAACATAGTACATTAAGAAAGAACAACAGTCACACATTATATGACTCTTGTTTGCATATTGTGGAGGTCCTTTCATTTAGCCTCATCCTATATGGCCTCATGTATCTAGGTTTGCCCTGTTGTAATCCTCTACTAGGAGAGTCCAAGGTTTATATTAATTATTACAAATGAGGGAAACCATTGAGCCTATGTTTGTTCCTTTGAGTCTGGCTTACTTCACTTAATATGATTTTTTCCAAGTCTTTCCATTTTCTTACAAATGGGCAATGTTTTGCCCTTCTAGGGAGGGGCAACCTTATCCCAGCCCCCCATGAGGCAGGATATCTCTTTGGTTTGTGGGGAGGGGGCTGCTTTGTGTGGAGATCAACCAAATAAGCATGCCAATTCCAAATAAGGTGATAGGTAAATCCAAACACTGGGCTGTAACCCTATTGGCTACCTGCGTGTGGCTGGAGCTGCTATGGTCCCTCTGTGTATGTAACTATCCCATTGGCCACCTGTGTGCGGCCAGGTTTGACTCCATGGGTTTTGCCCTTAAAAACCCAGCGTGAGAACCGTTCAGTGTTTAGCAGCAGGAATTTCCACTTGGTGCCAAAACGGGCATGGCACTAAAAACTACGATCTTCCAAAAAAGGCATGAAAGCAGGGAAATTTGGTATGTCTGCCCTAGCTCAGAAGGAGAAACACTATAATCTGGGAATATTTCACGTTGCTGGCAACAAGAGTGTGCGAGCTACCAGCTCATTTTTCCAATCACCTTCCGTGAGCATGCCTAGTCTAAGAAACTTGATTCTTTCTGGTGAAATCTTCAACACAGCATGAGAACTGTTCAGGGCACCGTGTCAGCTCCTGAGTCTGCCCTGTGTCTCTGGCCGGTCAGTTCACTATGTACTTCCTCAATAAATTCACCTTTTATATGAAAAAAAAACAAATGGGGCAATGTCATTCTTTCTGACAGCAGCATAGAATTCCATTGTGTACAAATACCACAACTTGTTGATCCACTCATCAACTGAGGGTCATCTGGGTTGGTTCCATATTTTTGCTATGGTGAATAGTGCTGCAATGAACATTGTTGTGCTAGTGGGTTTAGTATGTCCTTGTTTCTGGATGGTTGGGTAAATGCCAAGTAGTGGAATTGCTGGGTCATTGGGGAGCTCTATGTTTAGCCTTTTGAGGCACTGCCATACTGCTTTCCATACTGGTTGAATGAGTTTGCACTCCCACCAACAGTGTAGTAGGGATCCCTCCTGGCCACATCCCCTCCAGCATCTGTTGTCATTCGTTTTCCTGATCCTGGCCATTCTAACTGGAGTGAGGTGGAATCTTAGAGTTGTTTTGATTTGCATTTCTTTTATGACCAAGGATGTTGAGCATTTCTTCATGTGTCTATAGGCCATTGTTATTTCTTCTTCAGAAAATAATCTTTTAAGTGTTTGGCCCATCTTTTAATGGGATGTTTGTTTCTTTGGAGATTAGTTTGGGAGTGATTCAATTTTTTGAGCTGTAGATATATTTTAGATATGAGGCCTTTATCTGTTGTATGATTAGTGAAGACCTAGTGTATCTCCTATTCCTTCTTATAAAGTTTTCAGTGTATCTGCTTTTACCTCCAGGTCTTTAATCCATTTGGAGTTATTCCTACTGCAGGGTGACGTAAAGGATACAATTTTAGTTTTCTGCAGGTGCTTAACCAGTTCTGCCAGCACCACTTGTTGAAGAGTCTGTCCTTCTTACATTCTATTTTTGGCTCCCTTATCAAAGATTAGGTGGCCATAGGTCTGTGGGTTGATTTCTGGGTCTTCAGTTCGATTCCATTGGTCCTCAGGCATGTTCTTGTGCCAGTACCAAACTGTTTTGGTTACTATAGCTCTGTAATAGAGTCTAGAGTTTGGTATTGAAATTTAAGCTGGATCTTCTTGACCATGAGAAATTTGTTTATGCCTCTCAACAAATATTAAAAAAAGCTATGATGAGGAGATATGCTGAGGAGAAAAGTGATAAGTGGGGAATACCTGCTTTAGTTTTAAAAAGAGAGAATATTTATTTTGAGAAAATTAGTATGAAGTCCATTATTGATGAACTAAACATTTGGAAAAACCGGTGCCATTTTGTGTATATGTTTGGAATGAAATGCCCATTAGCAGAAGAGTACAGAACACCACAGATGATTGTTTTTCTCCCCACTTTTTTCCACATTTAAAAAATTGGGATCCTTAATATCCTTATAAGTCAGAGAAATGTTGAACATTACATGTCATAATTTCAGCCAGGAATCTGATAGAGTCCCTTAAAACATCTTTGTGGACAAGATAGGAAGGGATTAGGTCTCTTTCTAGAGGGTTGAATGGCTATGTCTTAAATGGGTTTATTACTGATACCATCACTACTTTACAGAACAAATAACTGCAGGGAAGTAAAATAATATCCATGATCTTAGAAATAGCATGAGGTGCTTTCAAAGTACATTTCATGAATCTAGTTAAAGTCATTTTGACACAAATCTATAAAATACGACATGAAATAATGTAACAAGTAGGCTCCTCTCTTCAGTTTACCTCATGATAGCATTAGGTTATAGCTCAAGGCCAGGTTGCCTAAGAAGGTCAGTTTGAAGAAAAAAAAGTGAAGTATTTTTATGAAAAATACAGATGCTTTCATGTTAAAGAATCACACAAAAATTGAACATGATAACACTGGGTTATGGAGACCATGAAACTAAGTAGCTGGTTAACTGATTATTGACAGATGCTTTAAGGTGAGGAAAGTAGAAATATAAATATCAAGTCAGTGGAACAAGTCATTGGTTAAAGTAAGTCCTGAGTGGGTAATTTAGTAATGTGACCTAGATCACAGGATTTTCGTTCCCAAGTATATCAGCCATTTAGCATGTAATACTCTACTTCGAACTGAGGAAAGAGAACATCACTTGTATGTGCACATACATGCACATGTGTGTGAACACAGATATTTGTGTTTATGTGTTTGCTCAGATGTATTACCCAAGCCTATACTGTGTATTAAGGGCTTATTACTAACATATATTAGTGTGTTACAGCATAATATAAAATAATCTAGTAATAAGATTTCCCTTGATGTTTTTCCCTTGAAGAACCACCCAGGATAAGTTTTTCTATAAATGTAGAAACTGTAAAAAAAAAAGGGAGAAAGGGCTTCTAGATGACTTATTTTGTGCCTAATATTCTATTTATTTATTTTTTTGCCAGTCCCGGGCCTGAACACTGGACTTTGTCAAGGCTAGAACTCTACCACTTGAGCCACAGCACCACTTCCAGCTTTTTTCTATGTATGTGGTACCAAGGAATCGAACTTGGGTCTTCGTGCATGCTAGGCAAGCACTCTACCACTAGGTCAAACTCCCAGCCCCGTGCCTAATATTCTAAATGGTAATAGTGGATTATGAAGATTGTGATTATGTTTCTGGTGCCTCCCATTAGTTTCCAGTCATTAATGCCTTAGTCAGGTTCAGTTTTTGATGACTGGCAAGATAGTTTTACAGCATCATCCTATTTGATCTCCCAGTACTGTTATGAGAAAAAAACTGGAGAGTGAAAAAAATACTATCTCTACAAATCGAGTATCAAAGAGTAATAGAGCTTTTTCTAATGCATGTGTAGTCTGTGACAATGGTAAGGTACTAACCAGGACTCAAAGCTCTTACCTAGAGTACTCTGTTAAATCGTATTTCTTTAATGTTTTGGAGGCTTTTACATGCTATTTCTATTGTTTTTCATTTCCTGAGTCTTCCATTGTCCTTCTGCTTTCCTTACATCTTCTTTTACTCTGAAGCTGGACAAAAATCCAAGCAGAAATTAGATGTGAGAGCTGCTGCCGGAAAAAAATCATTTAAAAATTCCAACTATAACCTCCATGAGCAGATATCTATGACTAATGTGTGTGCAAGTGTAAGAAATAGAGAATGCACATGTATATATGTGTGCATGAATGTAAGAGTAGAGGAATGTTAGACTTGAGGTTCAGGTGAGAGTTGGCATTAATAAGTCAGGAGGTAGGCTAGAAGCCGAACATAAGTCTGGATCATGATTCATGAGTTTTTAACACACCATATCAATTTTAAGCAAGTACATATCTACTCTCAGTAACAGAAACCAGGACAGTAACCATTGTTTAGTTGCAAAACCTCAGGTTGTCTAATCAAAGCCAGCCAGTAGTTATGGGAAGCAACACATTGCTTGTGGAATGATTCTACCTCATGGGATTGCTCAACAAGTGTCAAAGCTACATTTAATTTTTGTCCGACAAGGGTCTAAGCTGTATTTTATTTTTGCCAGTTGTGGGGCTTGAACTCAGGGCCTGAGCACTGTCTTTGGGCTTTCCTTATGGGTAGAGCTCTACCACTTGAGCCACGACACCACTTCTGGCTTTTTTTCCAGGTATGTGGTACTGAGGAATCGTACTTGGGGTTTGTGCATGCTAGGCAAGCACTCTACCACTAGGCCAAACTCCCGGCCACTAAGCTACAGTTTTTTTTTAATGCTAGAAATTCTTTAGCAGCCATAGTATTTGAAATCTTTGTGTATCATTTGTGAAATGAGATTAGCATTTAGAAATTGATCGATTCACCCTTGCTTTCTTTGCAATTTGAACAAGGTGCCTGTAAGTAGGTGTGTTTTGGTTACATCATGTCATGAACAGCTCAGCATGATTAACAGAATTAAGGAGAACTATCATTTTCCACTAATTTACATTTTTCCCATAGAGAGTGAGCACTTTACTATCAGCTATGCATAAATAGCAACTAGTATTAACATAAATATTAAATATAAATAGGATATAATTTAGAGCAAAATTTAGGGAAGTACAAACATCTGGGTATAATTAGACATCTTCCTAATCTTTGTTTCAATTTTTAATCCTTTCACTTGTTTTACTTCAAGCTTGAATGGGAAAAAGATATAACTCTTCCCCTTCAGACCTGTACCCAAAGTTTTGGCTTTCAGAGTGAAAATTATCTCATTTTTTTGTGGCCAACTGTAATTGAGAGGAAAATTAAGATCATTCTCAATGATTCTGTGAATATATAATAGTATAATATTCATTCCAGCATGTTTTTTTCATTTTCCCCTATGTGATTTCACCTGGTGCCATGTTACAAAATTGATAATGCTCTGCAATCTGCCTAATCAATTTACCACTTCAATGTTTCATTGGCTTCTCCAGCTTGCTATCTTTTTTTTTGCCAGTCCTGGCATTGAGCTCAGGGGCTGAGCATTATCTTTGGGCTTTGCCAAGGTTAGCACTTTACTACTTGAGCCACAGCACCACTTCTGGCTTTTTTTCTATGTGTATGGTACTGAGGAATTGAACCTAGGTTTCGTGCATGCTAGGTAAGTAAATACCTTATCACTAGGCCAAACTCCCAGCCCCAGCTTTCTATCTTTAAAACTGAAATCTTGAATATTCTATTTCCATCTCAGTCTTGATTCTCAGTATTTTATAAGTCAGAAAATGGTGTCACAATCAACCTGTTGTTCAAATCCCAAATTTAGGAGTCATTTTGAATCTTGTATTCCTGCCATTTCTCTTCCTCACTGTCAAAGCTCAATGAATATCTTATCTGCTCAACCCTTAAAATAAATCTTTGTCTACTTTTCTCCATTTCCATTCTCATCATCATGTTCTTGAACTGCAGTACTCTGTGGGCTGGACTATGACAAAAGCTTCTGACTCCTGTCCTGCCTCCTCTCCTGCTCCCCTAAATTCTCTATGAGAACCACTATTTTCCTTGCAAATATGAACCAGTTCATTTTGATCCCCTTGTTGGAATCATTTAAATCATCTTGTAACACTTGAAATAAAATTCCACTCTATCCTCAAGATCCATAACATTCTTCATGTCAGCCATGTACTTCCTGCAACTAAAACTCAGCTGGGTCTTCTTTTGTGTATGTCAGCATGAAGTTTTTTCCTGCCTCAGGATTACTTTACAAGTGCTATTCTCTGTTTGAAACTCATTTCCGGCCCTTTGAGTACCTGGCTCCTCATTATGCTTCCTCACAGCAGCCTTTCTTCATACTTGAATGTAGCTTCATGTTCCCCTTAAATCCCTATCATATCCCTCGGTCTTATTTTTTAAATACCGATTTTCCAAAAAAGTACAGAAAGGATTTTATTTATATTCTCATTTCTGGTATGCATACCCCTTGTACAATGCGAGACCCTTGAGAGAAGGGAGCTTATCCATATTGACATATATTTTCTCCAAAACCTTAGGGCTTAATGAGGAACTGAATAAGTCATTTTGAAGTCCAAGTGAAGGACTACAGTATGCCCAACTCCCTTGCTATGAATCCAGGGCTTTTGAAAGATTACATGCTATCACTGTAGCCTTTCATAAAAAATAAAGCTACTTCATCCATTGAAGCACTCCTTTGGGGTTATTATAATTAATGACTCTTGAGTAAAACCTTATTGCCTTATTGCTTTCATACCTCAAAGGACCAACTTCGTCAGTGATAGCTTCTGAGAAATTCCATGGTAGAAACAAGGCCACTAGGGCATTCTTTGTACACAGTTTGTGAGCCTTTCTCCTAGTATATTTTGAATACACATTAGTTGTTCAGCTGAATGGGATCTACTGGAATATTTCAATACACATACATAGTATGCTGATTGCCCTGGTCATATCCATCCAACCCTTCTTCTGCCCTTTCCCACCACTCTCTTTCTTCTTTACTCTGGCTGCTTTGACAGCCCCGAAAAATCCCTTTTCTACCTTCAGACCTTCATTTTGTGTTTCTACTAGTGAGGGAAAATGTGCTAAGTGAGTCTTATTTGTGAAATTGTGCTGCCTACAAAACTTGCAGCATATGTTTTACACAGTATTTCAAGGTTTCAAATGTCACATGACAGTTTTCGCTCCATCTTGAATGGACTTTTGTTAGAGACAGGGTGAGATCTAGGATTCTAGTTTCAGTCTTCTACATGTGAGTATCCAGTTTTCCCAAAAGCATTTGTTGATAAGGTTGCCTTTCCTCCAACCTATGTTTTCTTTTTGACATCGCCATTGAGAATCAATTTTTTGTCGACACGGGTTTATTTCAGTTTCAAGGACTTTTAAAGGAACGGTTGTGTACCTGACTGGAAAGAGAGATGCACAGTAGTGAAGGGACAGTTTCCAGAGAGGAAAACAATTTTTTCTAAATTGCAAGTTGGATTTGTTTATTTGAAACAAGAAAGGAAAGGGAAAGATAGGGTGATGAGACAAAGAACAGAGGATGAACCACTGTAACAAGACAATATGTTGAAAATGAGCATTACAATTTAGCAGGGGTAGGGGGAGGGAAAGTGGGACAAAAACATGGGAAGGAGTAGCAATAGTCAAGTAGTAATGTATTCACTACCTTATAAATGTAACTGTAACCCCTCTATACATCACCTTGACAATAAAATTTAAAAAAAAAGTTACAAGCTGGACTTGGGGAAACCTGGCTGGCACTTGCGGAGGAGAAAGTACTCTGAAATTTAAAAGTGCACTTATTTGAATTAGCGTACAGTAGGATTTTCATGTTGAATGTGACTTAAATACTTGGAAAGTTATAATACTTAGTAACAGACAGGGATATAGCTGAATGCACTGATGGAGAAACAAAGGAAAAAGTATCAATTTGTGACCCCCTAATTTCTGGCATGTTTATAAAGAGCTTATAGTTACAAAGGTTATGCTTCTGTAGTAACAAGTTATAAAACCTACATGATTTTTTTCTCTCATATATTTTTATTGTAATTAATAGAAGGGTTATATTATATTCACCAGATAGAAGGTGCATTACTCCACATACATTGATACCCTTTCCCATGTCTTGTTCCCCATTTCCCTCCCCCTGCCCCCACCCCCTCATCTTGTTTTCCTCCCTTCCCCATCCGACTTCAAATAACCAAATACACATATATACAATATATCAGATAACCAGGTGAAATATTGTAACAATATGAGATAACCAAGGGACAGCAAAAGAGATGAGAGATAACATAGTACATTAAGGACAACAATCACTCATTATATGGCTTTTGTATCTATATCATGGAGGTCCTTTCATTTAGCGTCATACCATATGGCCTTATGTATCAATGTTTTGTTCTATTGTAAATCTCTGCTAGGAGAGCCCAAGGTTTCGAATGATTATGATAAATGAGGGAAACCATTGAGCCTATGTTCCTTTGAGTCTGGCTTACTTCACTTAATATAATTTTTTTTCTATCTTTCCATATCCTTACAAATAGGGCAATGTCGTTCTTTCTGACAGCAGCATTGTGTATAAATACCACATCTTGTTGATCTACTCGTCAACTCTACATGATTTTTGTCAGTCCTAAGGCTTGAACTCAGGGCCTGAGCACTGTCCTTGGGCTTTCTCAAGGCCAACACTCTAGCCCTGAGCCACAGCACCACTTCTGGCTTTTTCTATGTATGTGGTACTGAGGAATGGAACCAGGGTCTTCATGCATACTAAGCTAGCACTCCACCACTAGGCCAAAGTCCTGACCCCAAACCTACATGATTTTTATTAACTGCCCTCTTAAAAAGTATACCCATTTCCAGTCATAAAATGCAAACCCTTCATGCTATACCTGGACAAAACAGAGAGGTGATATTTAAAATGAGGATCAGATACATTTTGTTTCCTATCCGTGCATCCTTAATATGTTGGAAAGGTATCATGAAAATTAAATTATTTTAAAAACTTAAATTATTTTTAAAACCCTAAAAATGGAAAGATCTCAGAACTTGAGACCAAACTATAAATCCACCTTAAATTCCCATGGAAATATATAGAAACTGATCACATTTCAAAGTATCAAGTACTTTTATTCCTTTACTAATCAGGATTGGAGGTGCTGGGCTATAATTACAAGTAAGTCTTGAAATGTAAGGGCTGCACACCATCTGTGCTTCAAAGCAATAAATTTGTTTCACGCAATAAACTTGATCCATAGAACCAACATAAATTTATCTCCAAATTAAATAAAATAATATTTGTTAGGTGCAGTTTAAGAAGTCGCAAAACTTCAAATTATGTTAGAAAATGACAACTAATACATAAGCACCAAGTAAGAAAATTTTGTTGAATTTTATTTAAGCCCTGTTAGTAATTTTATTTTTTTTCAAGATAGAAACCCAGAAGAGAAATAATTTCTACATACCTCAAATTATTTCAGCATAATTGCTATGTAGGAATAACTAAAAGACTTTGAAAAATTAATATAGCCCCAAACAAGAATGCCTTTAATTAAAATTATCCTGGAAAACAATAATAGGCTCAAATTATTTGATCAAAACTCTACTGTATAAACAATTTTAGATATTAAATAGAGAATGACATTACACTCATTTTGTAAAGCTAGCAGGGTAATGATTCAAAATTCAATTGAGAGTTATGCACAAAAAGCGAAACGTGGGCTCACTTCTTTTTCCATAATAGCATAAAATTCCTGAATATATTTGATTGTGACAGACTTACTTCTTGTAAAGCACTATGCTATACCTCTAACTGATGGAAAAATTCCACTGCCAGCAATCGTCAAAAAGATATGTTTCAGAATAATTTGGAAGGTGTTGTGGATTTGTGAAGGCATAAATGATCTGGAGAGTCAAGATCCCATTGCTATCTTGAGAAGGGGAGTCTGGGATTTAGTGCTAATCCAATCTCCTAAGAAATTTTCATTCTGAAACTATTGAATGGCATCCTAAGTAGTGGAGCTGAGCTTTTGGTAAAATTGTGTGAATCAGTAAATGAAGAGCTTAATGGCTACCTTTAGAAACAGATTAAAAAACGACTGAACAGGAAGATAATTGTGCAGAGCAATTTCACTTTCTGAAACAGAGAAAAAAGAATAGGAACTAGAAATGAAGTTAAGAGAATATGGCATAGTGTGAATGAGGCTAACATTTGTGGACTGGTATCTCAGGAGAAAAGAGAAAAGCAATTTTTAAGGAGAAAATGATTGAGATCTTCTAAAATTCAGTCTGACAAAGAATCAGAAAGGACAATAAAATCCAAGAATTTTTCCTATCCACATTGTAACCATACTTTGGATAAAAACTATAGTGAACATCTTAAAATCCAGAAGATTAAAAGAGATACCCTTTTCAGAGGAAAAAATCCATAAGATTGTTATTGACCTGTCCAACAACACATGTCTGAACCAAATAAAAATGACATCTTTCAAATGAAATGAAACAACTGTCCACCTGGCATTACATTCATTAAGTTATCCTTCAAAAGTAAACTCAGAACACTGGCATTTTCAAAATATAGGCTCAGCCTCGGTATCTCTAAACCAATGGATGGATCAAGAAAACATGGTACGTATGCACAATACAGATTTATTCAACCATAAACAAAAACCAAAATTGTTTCTTCCAGGAAAATGGGCAGAAGTGGAATTCATCAAATTGAGTGAAATGATCTAGACTACAAAACTCAAATATTATATCATTTGTAGTGTCTACTTCTTGAAAATGAAGGATAGGAATGTAAAACAAATTTTGTCTGGAGTAGAGATCACGGGGAGGGGTAGGACAAAAGGAGAAGGTGGAAGGGAGGTAAAGATGGTTGATGTATACAAAAGACATGTATGAAAATAGAACAACCGCACAGTAAAAATTATAATAAGGAACGGTAGGAGGGAGCGAAAGAGGGGAGTGTGTTTTACTGAAATATGTTGTCTGTATGTACAGCAACATTACAGTGAAACTTTTTTATGTAACTGATATATGCAAATAAAAAGGGCATGGGAATTGCACTAAAGCAAATATTTAAAGGATATTTTTCAGACAGCATGAAAACTATCCTAAACTGATGCAAGGAATAATAGATAGAAATGGATAAGAGCATTAATACTATATGGGAAAATCTAAATGAGTATAGTATTTAAACAAAAATGGCAGTACTTTATAGGAAACATGCACACATGCTAAAGATAACATACCACAAGCAGTAAGTAGCAAAAGGGATGATATGTAATTAAAATTATTTTAAAATCTATGCATGGTCTGTACTTATTTATACTACATTCTTAAAATCCAGCCATACTTGTTACAACCTGTAGGCTATTAAAAGAATAAGCAGAGGAAATAAAATCACTAAGTAAACAGATCATGGGAATGTGGTTAACATAGACTTAACTGACATTTATAGACATTGCATTCAGAAACAGCAGAATGAACTTGTTTCCAATTGTATAGAGATATTTATAAAAGTTCATCACCTATTAAACAAAGCAAAGATCAACAAATTTTAAAACACTGAAGTTCTTCCATGTCTTCTCTTTATCATAGGCAGAATTAAGCTAAAAATCAGCAATGAAAAGATAATTGGAATATCTCCATGTGTATGAAAACTGAGACATTTCCAATGTACATATATATATATAAATTATATTGATATTAAGAAATACTTAGCATGGATTGGAAGGGAATGAAATAAAATATAGGGGAAACAAAGAGATAAACTGTTATTATATATGCTTCTAATTATAGAATACAAGAAAATCCACTAACAAACGATTAGACCCTATAAGAACTGAATTATCTGATTACCAAATTTAAAAATCAATAAGTTTTTTCATAAATGAACACAAGTTAATTAGAAAACATCATGGCAAAATATTCCATCCATAATCTATCAGCACCTAGAAATACTATTAGCACCTAGAAAGAAACCTAGCAAAAAAAATGTGCCAGATCCACAAAAATAATTCTACTTTAAGACTAAATAGGAAGTTATGAGTAAATAGAGAACCAGCCAGGTTCTTGTGGCTCACGCCTATAATCCTAGTGATTCAGAAGCCTGAGATCTGAGGACTGCAGTTCAAAGTCAACCTGGGCAGGAAAGTCTATGATCCTCATCGCCAATTAATCACCAGAAAACTGGAAGTAGAGCTGTGTCTAAATGTGGTAGGGGTGATAGCTTTGAGTAAAAAGGCTCAGGGACAGTTCCCAGGCCTTGGGTTCAAGCCTCATGTCTGAAAAAAATGAAAAGGAGCCTAGCCTGCTGGTGTCGCAAATTGTGCTGCTTCTATGACCTTACAAGTGACTTAACCTCTTTTTGCCTTATTTTCCTTTTCATGTTAAGTACCAATGACCAGAATAGGCTGTCACTCATTCTGTTAGGATTCATGGAGAGTTAAATGAGCTATTTTATCTTGTTAAGCTATCATGTATTGACCTCTGACAGTAGGCATGTGACCTTTGTCCTATTCCATTGATCCCCTATATCCAACTACCCTAAAGGCTTCCATCCTGTTGACTTATACTTCTGCTGAACTCTATGCTCCCTAAAGGCAAGAATCTGTCTTTCCAACTTTTTTGTAATTATTTATATGTTTTGTGAATGCTTAGAAAGTTTTTTTTGGGGGGTTGGCATATGTAGATAGCTTCGAGCTCAATAGCAATATTTCTATTATAGCGTTATAAATAACAATTCTCTAGAAATCATAAAAGGAATAAAATGTAATAAAATCAATATCCCGTCTGATGTTTTCTAGAACTTGAGAAGCTGGTCTTCTTTCTGATCTCCTTAAAAATCCTCAGGATTTAAAAGGACTGTCATTGTAGAGAACGCATGTCACACACACACACACACACACACACACACACACTCACGCACACACACACACACACACAGAGGCACACACAACTTCATAGATCTATTTGTCTCACAGGGCAAAATAATTGTAAGACCAGCTAATGTTCAGAAGAACAATGATTTATCCGGAATGTAACAGCCAGCAATTGCTTGTTCTAGTTCAAGCATAATTCACTCACTACCAGAGGCATGGTAGTAGAAGGGACAGGCTTACTGGCAGTACAAGGTTAGCGTTAAAGGAAGGAGAGAATAAAATGGAAGGAACAAGTACCCTTGCATTTGTCTTGTAGTGGTAAGGCCTCTCATCATAGGCTCTTTGCACTAGACCAACGGTGTGCTTTCTACATTTAAAGAGACTACTTGGGGCAGTGCTTAGGGTAAGTAGCATGCAAGCAATGACCCTTTGTGCCTTATTGATGGTTAGAAGGTTGACGCCCGGTTTTAGGGAGTGCCTTATAATGCTGGGAGCTGAGTGGCCACAGTGCAACAGGTAAATTGGGTAGAATAAGACATAACAAGTGACTATATAAAACAGGCCTGGAATGGGTTCCAGGAGGCTGGTAAATACATCATGCGGTGTATTACAGTCTTCCCTTCAAGATATTGTATGGGGGCATCCTGGCATTCCCTCCCCCAAATCCCACCCCAGGGGTCGAACAGGAGGATGCAGAAGATGGTGCTTTTTATGGACAATTGGCTTGGTTCCTAAAGCCAGCTCCTGTTTGCCTGCGCAGAATTTCTAATGTGTCTCTTTGGGGTTCAGGTAGCAGTTGCCAAGTTTTGGCTGCATAATAGAGTCATCTGGACTAATCTGCCCCCCTGGCTTTTATTCTTAGAGATTCTGATTTGGTTGCTATGGAATGTCAACCTAATCGTGGAGACAGAGAAACCTCTTTAAGTGATTTGAACATTCAGTCCAATTTGAAATCATCTAGGTTTAGGGATTGAAGTCCCAGTGTTAAAATGATGGGAATTAAAGTGTCCACACATGAAGTTACTATGTGTAATGTTTCATATCACTGTTAGGAGTGTATGTCTCCCTTAGCTCCCGTGTGGATCCTGGGGTTCTGACTGCCATTTTGCCTGCAGAGCTGCATAAGGCTGTGGTTTACTTTTGCCTCCTTTCTTGCTGGAGGGTGCCTTATTTGGCAGTGTCTGACTGTGAGGTGATGCTTTCCCCATTAGCACTTTCACAAGACTTTTTAGCATACATCTGGGGCCTCCTGGGTTGAAAAGCCAGCATAAGCAATTGCTAAGATGGATTTCCTGGGATTTCAAAAGTACTTGAAGTACTTATAATTAAATCTCTCCACCACATACCCCCACCATTGGTGAGTTGTTTGGCCTCCTTTCGGTTCTGTGTAGAATCTAAGCAAAAAAAAAATTTCCAGGGCTTAAAAGTTGGTAGAGAGATGATGGGGCAAAGCTGGGATTGCTCTGAGGCTGGTGGGGAGCCACTGACAGATAGGACACAGCCAGAAACAGGACTCATCCAGATAGGACCCCCTCCTTCGGGATCCATGGATGCATCTAAGGCAACCCTTCCCAACCTTAACCACTGCACTAGCTGGAGAGCTGCAGAAAAAGCGACAGACAACTATTTTGATAAATTAACTCATTACCAGTGAAAATTGTAGCACCCGGCTTAAATTTGCAATGAGGCATGGAGTGTGGGAGTGAGGGGCCTGCCAGCCTTGTCAGTGGTTAGCTGAAATTGCCTCTAGTCTTAATAGAGATGGACAATTTGAAGAGCTGAAAGGGCTTTGTGTGCTGATTGAATTTATTTGTAAGCTACACATTTTCCAACAGGAATAGAATGTTGCAAAGGCACAACAGGATGCGTAATCTATTTTGCTTAGTTTAGTAAAAGTTGAGGTAAATACTCTTTGTTAGTTCAGTATATGTTCATCGAATTCTCTTGAGAACAATAATGCACAAGCTCCCCAGGGCGGGAAGGACGAACCTAATTACTAAATCATTTCAACACTGCTAGCATTGCTATCCTGTTTCTCTTCAGCATGGCCCCTTCCGCAGAAGGGAGAAAAAGAGTGAGGAGTTGGGTACATGACAGGAGAAAGGGCAATCGTTGGTCTGTAGTTAGAGGTTTTTTTTATCATCCCAGTGAGGGCCAAGTTTGCAAAGAAAGAGGTCTATCCAGAAAGGTTTTCATGGAAAGGTTAATAGAAGGCTGCAATAAAGGCTTTATTAAGGACATTTTCACTGAAAGATGGATGACAGAGAGAGGGAGTAAAAGAAAGGAAGGCAGTGGAAAATATTGTGTATAAGCGACTTTCAAGGAGGGATTCCGTTTGACTTTTTGAAAATGTAGGTTGAAGAAATACAGATTGAAGTAATAGTGGATTCTATGCATCTACTTTGAGCTATGTGCCAGGCCCTGATATAAACTATTTTTGAGGCCAGTACAGGGGGAAGTGTGACATTATTGGCGTTTGAACTTAGGGCTTTGTACTTCCTAGGCAAGCACTGTCCAAAAGAAACAACTTAAGCCACTTTCTGGCTTTTTTGGCTTTAATTATTTTTGAGATAGGGTCTCTTTTTTTCTGACATGTCCTTGAACACAATCATCTTATTGCAGGAATTTGGATTAACAGGTACATGCCACCATGCCCCGTTTTCTTTTATTTCTTTCAATATAGAGTCTTGGGAAGGTTTTAAAATTTCATTTTCCCTTTGCCTGGCTTGAAACGCAGTCCTTGCACGTGGTGAGATAGATCACAGGTGTTCATTCACCACAGGGCCACCTAGCTTTTTGAGTTGGAGTTGTGGGAACTTTTGCCGGAGCTGAGCTAAAATTATGCTGAAACTTCCCAGCAGGCAGGACCATCTCATGAGAACCTTTCAGAAACACAAAACTCTGAACCTTTGTTGCAGAGTTGATGGAGATGGGGCCATTAAAAATTTGCTTATTTGCTTGAGTATTGCAGTATTTGGAATTGTACTCAGGGCTTTGTGTTTGCCAAGCAGGTACTCTACCCCAAAACAATATATTCTTATGAACCCCTTTTCTCTATTTTGCTGTGATGATTCTGCTCATTGAGATTATATATTAGTTTTCTATGGTCACTGTAACATGTGATCATAAACTCTATTGGCTTAAAACACAAAAAATTATACAATCATATAGTACTGGAGGTCACAAGTTGGCTGTGTGTCTCACCAAGCTAAAGTTCAGTTAGAGGCATAGCTGTGTTCCTTTTTGGAAGCTCCATGGGGAAATTTTTAGATTCCAAGTACTTCTGGTATTAAGAGAATTCAGCTCTCCGTGTTTGTGGGACTCATGTTCTCCTTTTCTTGATGGCTATTTTCCAGGTGTTGTTCCTATTATGGTAGTCTTGTGTGGTTATATCACAAACCCTTTCCATCTGAAACATTCCTCATCTCCAACCACACTTTGTATCCTTTGCTGTCACATCTGTGGATTTCCCTGCAGTTATTCTTTTTGTTCTTCTTGTCTGACTGAAATTGTTTTGGATCCTACATAAAAGTGAGAATATACAGGTTTGTTTCTCAATGCCTGGTTTATTTCATTTCACTTAGCATAATATCTTCCACTTATATTCATGTTGTTACAAATGGCAAGATTTCATCCTCTGTTTGGAGCTGAATAAATTGGGTGTGACTCTAAGGTAATGAGGGTATTTCTAGTTTGGAGGACTCATCATTTGGTTTTAAACAAATGCAATTTGACCACAGGAGCTTGATACAGACAAGCCAACTGAGGACCTACAAGACCTAGCTAACTTACTGTGAACACAAATGAGGTAGCTAAAGGATATGAGAAACAATTGGGATATAAAACAGATACAGAAATTTTCTACAAGTTCTTTCTACAACAACTTTTTAGCAAAGTTCTGAGGAGGGAGACATGAATTCCAGCTGCTGGCATCTAAGGTGAAACTTGGTAGTTCCTGGATTGTAGATGTTTAGGGATATAGGAAGAGGCAGACAGAATGACATCAGTGAAGAAACTCAGAAGCCAGAAAACATGTCTTGGGACCTTTGAATGGTCATATTTCCTGGACTGTGCTTTGCAGTTAAGACCTAGTAGGAAGGAATATCAGATGAAGCTGGAAAGATTGGACAACATTGTAGAATGGACATTGTCTCCAGTTGAAACTCCAGCCTCCATTCACCATCCTCTTTCCTTCTGTTGGGAATTGTTGGTTTATCTGAATCATTTTCTCTTTAAAACTCACTTGAATAACTACTAAACAAAGCCAGTAAAGACTCAGTCACATTCCAAATGTCCACAAGAAAAGATATTTAAATCATCTGGCATCAAAAACACAGGTATATTACTACAAACACACTAACAGCTAAAATTTAAATAAAACAGTGATAGCATCAAATACTGGTAAGGATGCAGAAAAAAGTGGAACACTTATATGTTGTTGGTGAGTGTAGAATAATACACAGACTCTGCTAAATGTTTCAGTGGTTTCTTACACTAACATGCAAGTGCAGCACAATTGAACAATTATATCTCTGAGCATTTATCCCAGATCAATGGAAACCTATGTTTACAGAAAAATCTGTACAAGAACCAATTATGGTGTTTCAGCTACCTGAGTGGTAGAAATAGATTGAGAGAATCATGGTTCAAGGCAAGATAGGGCAAAAAGTTAGCAAGAACTTCAAGCCAATCAGATTGATGTTGTGTCTTTCTGTGCTTGGTTTTCAGCCAATGATTGAGCATAGAATTATTTCTAGTACTTGTTCTTTTCTGTCCAGTAGGGGATGCCTGTAGTGGAGAATGTACTACCGAACTCCTTATTAGGTTTGCTAAGGCTTTCTAAAATCTTAGATTTGAAGCTGGCCACTCCAAATCTCTATTCTTCCACACTTTCTTTTCGTAGATGTTATATCTTCCTATTCATTTTACTTCATTATCTTTATGGCCTTTATGGACATCAATAAATCTTTTGCTTTTCAACGTCCTCCTAAAGATCTGATTCTTATAGCCTCAAGTTGACATATAAAAATTTTACTTTTAGAAGTCTTCCACTTCTACATCCATAGTAGAAAAATTAGCAGTGCAAACAATATCCATGACATCTCTAGTATAAGAATAGCATGGTTCAATAATAGCATGGTTGCTGTCTCCTGCTGGTATCCACAGTCAGTATAGTAAGATGCCATTGTTTTATAAAGTTAGATTACATTGGCAGTGGCTGAAATGAAATGCAGATTAAAGCAAGGAAATCAGTAGGATTAGGGAACTAGGGGTAGCTGTGTTGTTGGAACATTGATTAGAACACCAACATGGAAATTAAAGTTCTAGTATTCTAGCTATTATATCTGATACTTATTGGTTTAGCTGACTTATCACATTGAATCCATGATTAAAAATAAACACAATAAGCTGTGCTTGGTGGCTCATGCCAGGAATCCTAGCTACTCAGGAGGCTGAGATCTGAGGATCATGGTTCAAAGCCAGCCTGGGCACAAAAGACCATGAGCCTCATATCCCCAATTAATCACTAGAAAACGGGAAGTGGGGCTATGGCTCCAGAGGTAGGGTGGTAGCCTTGAGATGAAGAGCTCAGGGACAACACTCAGGCCTATAGTTCAAGCCCCATGACCCAGAAAGAAATAAAAACTATATATATATATATATATATATATATATATATATATATATAATACATGCCGGTTTCTGTCCATGAGACTTCCCCTATCTTGGAAAAATATATAGTTTATATTACTCTTGTTAATCTGTCAAATTGTTTTATATGACAGATTATGATCATGGAGATAATTGATTAGAACTGGAATTCATTCTGGCAACCTCTCAGTGTGGTGGGTCAGTAGGTAAGTAAAACACCTCTGTTTCATTAAAACTGTGTGGGTTTTTTGTTTTGTTTTGCCAGTCCTGGGGGGCTTGAACTCAGGGCCTGCGCACTGTACTTGGACTTTCTCAAGGCTACAGCTCTACAACTGAAGCCACAGCTCTAGTTTCAACAGTAGTTAAGTAGAGATAAGAGTGTCACTGACTTTCTTGCTTGGGCTGGTTTTAAACTGTAATCTGATTTCAGCCTCTTGACTACTTAGAACTATGTGGATGAGCCATCAATGCCCTGGCTCTTTAAGTTATTATAATTTTATTAGGTGTCTTTCACCTCCTCATGTTTTCTCCTAGCTTTTAATGATTTCAAAACTATTGAGATTGTAATAATTTTCCTGATTTATTTCCCAACCTTGCTTTGTGATTGGTATATATAAAAAATCTATATTCTATTGTTTTTCTACATTGGTTTTGTATTTTTATATTTTTTCTAACATCTTGACCAGTTCTAAGAAATTCCTTCACTGAAAAATATGGAGAATTTGACTTATTCATCTGTATCTTTTAATTTTTTCTTTGAATTATTGTTTTGGCTTAGAATTCCAGCACTATATGTTGAATAAAGAAGAATATGGACATCCATGTTTCATTCACAACTTCAGATAAGATTGTCTCAGTTTTTCCAGTTATACCAATATTTGCCATAGTTTCAATGTATCTTTAAAAATATGTACTAAATGATTTTTTGCAAGTGTATGTCTGCATCCATTTGCTGCTGGTTTATTCCTATAATCCTAGCTATTTAGGAAGCTGAGATAAAGAGGTCCAAGGCTAGTACAGGCCAAAAAATGTGTGAGTCTTCTTATTAACCCATAGCTGGATATAATGGTGGACACTTGCCACTCCAAGCTACGTGGGAGACTGAGACTTGGAGGATTCCATTCCCAGGCTAGCCTAGGCAGAAAAGTCTGGGAATCTCCATCTCCCTAGAGGGAGACTGGACTTGGTGGTGCACAGTTCTGATCCCAGCAATGATATGAAGCCTATTTTGATTATGATGCAGGAATGTGTCTCGACAGGAAGCAAGACTGTTACCAGATCAGTGGTTGATGATGCTCCAAAGAGGAGGTCTCCTGAAGGGAGGAGGCCTTTGGGTGATCCTTGAGTACCAAGTTCTTGATGTTGCCACAATTTCAAAGTAGAGACCAAGGAAGTTACTTAGTAAAACAAAGTGAACTAAAGACCCTAGAGACCCTAGATCTGTGAGTGGGCACATCGGATAACAACTGGAATGAATGCATTTACACCATGGATATTTGTGGTGGAAAACCAGGTTGGGGTTGGCTTAAATTCACCTTAAATGTTCCCCCTTTGTCCTCACACCTAGTGAATTCCTTTGCTCTTGCTGTTATACTCTTTTACCAACTAAGGCCAAATACCTCAGTGTTGGCCTGCTAGACTTGGGTCACTGATTTAGTTGGAATTTTTTTTTCCAAATTTGAGTCATTGATGCCAGCATTCTCTGCATTCCTTTCAAGATAGGAGATAAATAACCTTGAGATAAAGGTTTTTCTTAATTAATATTTTTTTTGTGCCCAAACCAGTGACTTTCCCAGATAAGTATCTCTTTTCATTGTTTAGTCTCTGAAAATCCTGATCATCTGGGCACATGGACAAGGCCATTTGGGAGAGAGGTGTTCAGTTTTTTTTTCAAAATGTTTCAGTTTATGAGAACTGTAAAGGTTAAGACAAAGACAGTGTCTATGTGCTTTTAATGAAGCTATTCATGAATATAGTGCTTGTCTCAGAATCTGTGGGTGCTGTATCCCATTCTTCAGTTTCCCTGATCATCTATCCTGCATTAGGACCTTACAAAAAATAACGAATACAAAGCAAGATTGAAGATGTGACTCAGATGTGGTGTGCCTGTCTAGAAAGTTGGAGGCCCTGAGAGGCAATGCTAGTACTGCCAAGAAACAAAAAAAGAACATGGCTATCCCATCATAGTAAGACTCACTGTCACACAGGCTGAACATATGTCCTTATTCCCAAGCATACTCCGTAATCATCCCTTCTTCAAACATGGCAGTAGTAGCTTTCTGGTTTCTCAGTTGAAGAATCTTTTACTCTGTTTTTGGTTTCTCTCTCCCATAAAACTCAGTCATTCATAATATTGTTCAAGATCTGTCTGTCCAACGTATGTATGTATGTATGTATGTATGTATGTATGTATGTATGTATGTGTCTGAATCTCTTGAATTCGTC
The DNA here is from genome assembly GCF_031878675.1 of Megascapheus bottae. Lineage (NCBI taxonomy): Eukaryota > Metazoa > Chordata > Mammalia > Rodentia > Geomyidae > Megascapheus > Megascapheus bottae. The sequence goes on along the minus strand of NC_143547.1, from coordinate 104,038,245 downwards.
CCTTCTTTATTGCTGCCATCTTGATTCAAGGTGTCTGTATCTCTTTGTGGGATTATAATGGTTTCCTAAATGGTGTCCATTCCCTTCATACTTTTCTTCCCGCATTAGTAGCATACGTTGTACATTGCAGGCAAAATTCATTTTTTGCCAGTCCTGGGACTTGAACTTAGGGCCTGAGCACTGTCCTTGGGCTTCTTCAGGGTTAGAGCTCTACCACTTAAGCCACAGAACCATTTCTGGCTTTTTTTTCCCCTTATGTAGGTGGTACCCAAGGATCAAACCTGGGTCTTCATGCATGCTAAGCAAGCACTCTACCACTAGGCCAAACTCCTGGCCCTGGAAAATTTTTATAAGTAGTTTGTAGAGGTACAATCTTATTACCACACAATTTGCCTAGTTAAGATGCACAATCCAATAGTTTTTAGTTAAAATGTACAATCAAGTTTTTTTTTAGTGTATCACAGAATTTTTTTTAGAATTACAATTTTATTTTACTTAAAGTTTTGAATTTGAACCAAGGGACTAGTATTTGTTTGATAAGTACCACTTGAGCCATGCCACTTTCAGTTATTTTTTTCTCAAGAACAGCCTCACACCATAGGATCACAGGCATAAACTACCAAGCCCAGCTTGTTTGTTGAGCTGGGCTGTCCTGAACTTTTGCCTGGCTACAATATGCATTTTGAAATATTTACTCACTTTACAAAAAGATTCTTCTGCCTACTGAAATTGGCTCATTTCTTACTTGCTACCTTAGCATTCACCACATTCTACTCAATATCTGTGGAGACTTGCACATTCTGAATATATGAATATATCTGCATATATCTCTTTATGTACCTGTATATGTAACCAATTATCCAATATTTAACCTCTTATGATTATCTCTTCTCATTACTTATGATCTTTATTAGGTTTTAGAATTACATAATTATGCTACATGTTGTATATAATTATGATATATACATAAAATATACCTATACTATATATTATATTGTAGTTGTACATATTTTAGTTATATGATATATATTATTAAATAATATATTATATAATATATATTATATAAAAATACATTTGCCCCCTCCATTGTTTTTGGTCAGTTCTGGAGCTTGAACTCAGGGTATGAGCACTGTCCTTGGACTTTTTCAAAGGAAGTACTCTACCACTTGAGCCACAGCACCATTTCTGGCTTCTTCTGGGTATGTGTACCAGGAAATTGAACCCAGGGCTCTGAGCTTGCTATGCAAGCACTCTACCACTAAGCCATACTCCCAGTCCTTGCCCACTTGAACACTTTTCACACAGGGTTAAACTTTTGCTAGGTAGGTACTTTATACCTTAAAACTTTCTACCAATGCCCCCCACTCTTTTGTTATTTTGAGGCAGGATCCTGCTTTAGGGCTGGGACAGCCTGAACTGTGATCTTGTTTGTGCTTCCTTCATAGTTTTGATGATGAGCCATTAAACTTAGTCACTGGTCAAGATGGAGTCACGTGGATTCACCCTCTTCCTTGGCTGCCTTCAATCTCTATGCTCTGTTATCTACCTAGGACAGGTGAAGGAGCTAGGAGTACAGGCTTGAGAAAACACACTTGACTTCAAGAAATCTTACATTTTTTATATGTCAGTTGTATAGTAGCATATACCTGTATTTCACTTGTTCTCGTGGTTGAATCATATTCTATTGCATGGATATAACACATTTTGTTTACCCATGTGGTAGCTGGCAGACATTTAGGTTGTCATCAAATTTTTGTCTGATGAATCATGCTGTTTCACAACTCCATGTATGAATTTTTTTTATATTGACAAATCTGCGATTTGTACTTAGTCCTTCTAACAGTACATATCTGAGCAGTATTTTATGTAAGTGATTTCCATCCATTTCTTTTTTTATTTTTTATTTTTTTTATTTTTTATTTTTTATTTTTTTTTTCATTGCTTTATTTTATTTATTTATTTTTTTTGCATTTTTTATTGTAATTAGTAAAAGGGTTACATGATATTTGCCAGATAGAAGGTGCATTAATTCACATACATTGATACCCTTTCACATGTCTTGGTACCCGTTTCCCTCCCCCCCCACACCCCCCACCCGTCTTGGTTTTCCCCCCTTCCCTATCAAATTTCAAATATCCAAATACAAATAAGTTCAATATATCAGATAACAAAGTGAGATACTATACCAATATGAGATAACCAAGAGACAGCAAAGGAGATGAGAAACAACATAGTACATTAAGGACAACAATCATTCATTATATGGCTTTTGTTTCACTATCCTGGAGGTCCTTTCAATTAGCTTCACATTATATGTCCTTATGTATCAAGATTTTGCTCTATTGCAAATCTCTGCTAGTAGAGCCCAAGGTTTCTACTGATTATGACAAATGAGGGAAACCATTGAGCCTAAGTTCCTTTGAGTCTGGCTTACTTCACTTAATATGATTTTTTCTAAGTCTTTCCATTTCCTAACAAATGGGGCGATGTCATTCTTTCTGACAGCAGCATAGAATTCCATTGTGTACAAATACCACAACTTGTTGATCCACTCATCAACTGAGGGACATCTGGGTTGGTTCCATATCTTTGCTATGGTGAATAGTGCTGCAATGAACATTGTTGTGCTAGTGGGTTTAGTATGTCCTTGTTTCTGGACAATTACATAAATGCCAAGTAGTGGAGTTGCTGGGTGATAGGGGAGTTCTATGTTTAGCCTTTTGAGGCACTGCCATACTGCTTTCCATAGTGGTTGAACGAGTTTGCACTCCCACCAACAGTGCAGTAATGATCCCTCCTGGCCACATCCCCTCCAGCATCTGTTGTCATTCGTTTTCCTGATCTTGGCCATTCTAGCTGGAGTGAGGCGGCTTTTTTTTTTTTATTATCTATGTGCTAGGTAAGCACTCTACCACCAGGCCAAACTCCCGGCCCCATGAAAATCTTTTTTGTTGTTGTTGGTCATGGGACTTGAACTCTGGGCTACCACCCTACCCTTGAGTCAAGCCCCACTTCCCATTTTCTAGAGGTTAATTGGAGATAAGAGTCTCAGGTCCTTTTGTGCCGTGGCTGGCTTTGAACCTTGATCCTCAGATCTCAGCCTCCTGAATAGCTAGGATTACAGGAGTGAGCCACCGCGCCTGGGTGGCTCCACAAAAATCTTTTATGTCATGAAAAATCTTTGATGGCACTTACCTGTAATCCTAGCACTCAAGGGAAAGAGACAGGAGGATGGTGAAAATCAAGCCAGCCCGTGAAATTCTGTCTCAGAATGAAACCAAAACAGGCAACCTATCATAAAACACAAAAAACAAAGCTGCCCTGTTTTTCACTCAAACTAAAAATCTACATTACAACTATACTTGGGACTTTTCTTGAAGATATTAACAATTTTTTCTCATGATCTTGGTAGTGGTCTAGGCCACCCAGGATGAGCCAAAAATAAGACATTATTCAAATAATAACACAGCTGAAAAATCTGAGAGTGTGGCTCAAGTGGGAGAGTCCCTTCACAGCCCAAAGTCTGCATTCAAAATTCTAGTACTGCCAAGAAACAAAGGGAAAACCTACTGAAACTTACTCATTGAACTCTACTTCTCTCTTTAAGGGCTCCTGAGACACAAGTAAAAATGAATTTCGAATTAGGGTTAGGGAAAATGGATTAGATGTAGGAGTAGAGCCAAGGGATTAGACCTAGAGTTCAGGTTAGGTGTTAATGTCCAGAGTACACCATCCCTAGCTAAACATGGGAAGGAAGTGACTGAATTTATTATTGAGATTGATCACCAGATGCCTTCAGGCTCTATGCAAGGCATAATCAATATGGCTCATTTCAAACACGTTTTATTTTGTTTAAATCAACATTCAAAATTGAATAAATTAAGAACTATCTTGACATCATTTTTGTTCTTAATCTCTTTGAGATTCAGGAAAACTTACAACAGTTGAATAAATGAGTTTCTTCTTCTTGCTGTTTGTTTTCTTTACTTTCTTCTCATTCTTCGAGGCTTGCATCTCTTCTTCACTCCCTAGATCTCAGAACAAATTTCACATTCTTTGAGGAATCTCAAAAGACTCACTTTTCTAAACTTTTATTCCAGTATGGACTTCAAACCAATGTAGGTCAATGTATTTTATTTGAGAAAAAAAAGTAAACACAGGTGAATTATCAAACATTGTGATTTAAGTTTAAAAGAAGGCTGGCATCATCATAATGGAGAAGGGATATGTCAATCATTCTCAAAATCTTCTCATTGTCTTTTTCAATCTTTTCTTATCATCTTACCCTTCTCATTTTATCCTCAGGTTACCATTGATTGGCTTTCTGTCACCATATATTAATTTGGATATCCTACAGTTTTATAAATGAAATTGTTCAGAATTGACTATGGGCTGGGCATGTTGGCTTATACCTGTAATCCTAGCTACTAAAAAGGTGGAGCTAGGACCACCATTTCAGATGACCCTAGAAAAAACCTTAGTGATGGCACTTATTTGAACTAACACATAGTGATTGTAATTATTTAATGGAGTCTACTTTGAGTTTTTGATATATTTGTATATTGTGCAATGATAAAATTAGACCAATCAGGATATCACTTATCTCTAGTATTTCTCATTTTTTGAGACAATAAGGTTGGAGATACTGTCTTGTAGCAATTTTGTACTATATATTGGTAGTAAGTAACTGTAGTCATGCCATTATGTAATAGAACATGTCTGTGATAAGAGGACAAGGACAGGGAAGTCACAAGAAGTAAGACTATTCAAATGAAAATAAGATAGCTGAATAAAGTTTGATAGTGTGTCTGTAAGAGAAATAAATTGATTACCTTTTAAATAACAGTAACTTTCACCAGTACATCTCTAGTTAGGGATTTTGAGGGCTGTCCAGGGTGCTGAAATGACAGATCTTCCAATCTTAATTTTATTTCAGATAAGCAAATGTCCCAATAATAGATTCAAAAGGCATCAATAAACAGTTAAAATATATTTTGCTGCACATAGGAAAGTGGGGTTCTACTAATTTCTTTCACCTCCCTATTCTTCTAACCCCTTTGTCATTATAAAAATCTCTTTTATAATGGCTGATGGAAAAACTTTAGTCTCATGGCCAACCCTGTATCTTTAATAAAAAAGTTATTTCTGAAAAAATATTTGTTGTTATATTTAAATGTATTTAAAAGGATTTTTTTTGCCAGGAGTGGTGGCTACTCAGGAGGCTGAGGAGGATTGCAGTTCAAAGCCAGCCCATATTGAAGAACGTGAGACTCCTATCTCCGATTAATCACTAGAAAACGGGAAGTGGGGCTGTGGCTCAAGGGTAGGGCGGTAGCCTTGAGCTGAACAGCTCAGGGACAGCACTCAGACCCAGAGTTCAAGCCCCATTATGGACAATTTTTATTTAAAGTATTTTTCATTTTTAGTGAATTTTTTCATCAAGTAGAAACAGACATATTTGTGGGCATTCCCTTACTCAAGACCTCACTAAAGATTTGTCATCTAGCTATAATTATTATAATCAGAGATATTACATGGCTTAATAAAGAGTCAGAGACACGAGAAGCCTCCATGTTTTCCCCCAATTTTTCTAATATATGAACCATCACTATTTGTTTTTACTTTTTACTTCTTAATGAAAAGATTCGAAACAAAAACGATCCCAGAAAGTTTCCATAACACTTTGATTCACAGAAAAGTTGAGGTACTCCCTACTTTCGATGCCCATAGTAAGATATGCAGAAAGTGGAACGCACACCAAATATAAAAAAAGAGTGAGAAGTCAGTGACTAAGCCTTGCAATATTGTGAAGATATTGGAGGTAGCTTTTATTTGCTGATTTAATGGAGTTGAGCAGGGCTAGATAGAACAGAGAAAACACAGTGATTCATTTCACAATGAGGTTCTTATTACTGAAAGCAAAGCCTTTCCACACCGTACTGTCTGACATATGGCAAGAATTAAAGGCAACAAAGCCTTCAATGTTTAAAAAAATGTAATAACAGACTACCCCAAACATAATGAAAAGTACAGTACATGTAAGAAATCATCCAGGCACAACAGATGTCAACTTATTACAGGTATACTGGAGAGCTGAGTTTTTACTGACCTTTCTTTCAGTTGACAAAGATAAGGCTCCATGTCGTTATCATTCTCTTGGTTAAATCACCTAGAGGCTAAATACGCCCTTAACATTGGCATGCATCATCATCATGAAGTTTTTCAAATTTCAACAATATCTGACTGTATCAGCAAAGGATGTGCAATATAATACCATATAAGGCATTTAAAATGTATCTAAAATGTATGTAATTGTATTGTGAAATTTTCTTTTGTCAACCATTACTTTGTGTTAAGAACCTTTTATCCATATATATGCACAGTAGTTCTATCAGTTTTAGCCACTGAAAAGTGATCCATTTTCTGAAAAATTTTCAGTTGTTTATTATTCTAATAAGGGAAAATTATGACACTTTGTCTTATATTCCCTCTGTAATTACATAAAAAACAACTCACTGAGTATACTCTTTTTTTCCCAGTTGGGGCTTGGACTCAGGGCCTGCGCACTCTCCTTGGGCTTTCTCAAGGCTAGAGCTCTACCGCTTCAGCCTCAGCACCACTTCTGGCTTTTTTTTTCTATGTATGTGGTACCGAAGAATTGAACCTGGGTCTTTGTGCATGCTAGGCAAGCACTCTACCACTAGGCTAAACTCTCGGCCCCTGAGTATACTTTTATATGCCTTTGTGGGCATATCTTAGACAACTTTTCAACACTTTGCTAGTGAAAATGTGGTTAGAAAAACAAGTTTCTAGTTACTGGAGAGCTTCTTAGATATGAGGAATATAAATCTCAAATCAGAATTGAGGATCTCCCAATGATTTCATTCATATTAATTTTTAAGGAACATTTATATGACAGTATTTCTCAACTTTAGATGTATCTAGAACCCCAGAAAATGAAATAAAGTAAAAATGTGATGACATATTTCTAATATTGTGGTGGGTGTAATCTTATGTATACGTAGAATCATATTATCATTTTATTGCCTATGTCATAGGTATCTCATTAGGAATTTATATTTCCACATCATTTATATTACATATATTTCATTGTTCTCAGCTTTTCTACAACTTTTCTTCCTATTTGTGAACATTATATTTCTCTTTTTTTCATATGGTATGTAGGCAAGTGGTCGTTGATACAAAGTTTCATATAATTGGTTAACACTCCAAGATGTTATGATTTGTAGCAACATACTATGTAGAGTATAGCTTAACTACAGAAGCTTAAATTGAGAGCAAGGTAAGAATACGAAGGCAATCGAGTGTTTATAGCAGTCCTGATGGCAAAAAAGAAGTGAAGGTAGATAGCTTCTAAATTTGCAAGTGATGTTTGCTTATATTACTTGCATCACCTTGTCCAGCAGAATTTCTCAATTATTTGAAGGGTAAGGAAAAGAGTTATTCTTGCCTCTGAATATGACTTTAAAGCTATTCAATGTTGGGTGCATATTAACTATGATGATTATGAAGCAGCAGAAGTTTGGGGTTGTAATGAGTATGAGAGTAGTATTTAGGAAAGGAAAAAAGTAGGTCTCGATTTTCAAACTTATCTGATAAGGAATTCATAATCAGAATCAATACAGTACTGTAAAATTGCAGTGGCAAAAAATCCAACCATAAAGTTATTACTACAACTAAAACATTTTTTTCAAGAAAGGGCATACAAATTTCCAAAAGACATATGAAAACCTTCCCAGCATCACAAGTCATTAGAGAAAGGGAAACTAAATCTACAGTAAGATGTCATTTCATTCCTGCCAGAATTACTATTACAAAAATGAAAAAAGAAACAAGTGTTGGCAAGGAAGTTCTAATATAAAATGCTGCATCTATTATAGAAAGCAATAGAGAAATTTCTCAAAAAATTGAAAATGGAATTGTCATATGATTTAGCAATTCATATACAAGATGCATATCTCTGATATGCATATATTTAAGGGCAATAAATCTGTATCTCAAAGAAATTGCAGCATATCCATGTTCATTGTGGAATCATGTATAATATCCCAGACAGAAATGCCACCTAAGTGTCTTTTCACAGCTGTCTGAATAAGAAAATACAACACACACACACACACACACACACACACACACACACACACACACAGTGGATTGTTATCCAGCTCTTTAAAAAGTTAACAATACCCTCGTATTGTCCCTCATGACAGGAACATGGATAAGTTTGGAAGCCATGCTGAGTTAAACAGTAATGAAGATACACAAAAACACTGCATGATCTTACTTATCTATAGAATCTACACATTGAACTTGAGAATGAAGACCAAAATTGTGTTGGCTATGATCTTCGTTGGGGGAAGAATAGGGAGACACTGGTGAAAGAGATCAAAATTTTGATTATGCAGGATGAATAAGTTCTACAGCTCTGCCTTGCAATAGGGTAACCACTCATAAAAGTAGTTGAAATTTTCTAAAATGAGAGACTTTAAATATTTTCACTGAGCACAAAATAATAGCAATCATAAGTTAAATAGTTTGGTTGGTATAATGACTTCAAAACGGATAGCTATTTCAAAACATGTTGTATGCTTAAAAATATACAATTTTCAATCTAGTAATAACACCTCTGTAAACTGAAGAGTCACTTCTAGTCACCGGTAGCCCGCTAATTAACCTTGACACGTTTTGTGTCATTGTGATGCCATAGGAGAAAGCCTAGATTAAATAAGGAATAGCAGGGCCGGGTGTTTGGCCTAGTGGTAGAGGGCTTGCCTACCATGCAGGAAGACCCAGGTTCCATTCCTCAGTACCACATACATAGAAAAAAGCCGGAAGTGGTGTTGTGGCTCAAATGGTAGAGCACTAACCTTGAGAAAATCCAAGGACACTTTCCAGGCCCTGAGTTCAATCCCCAGGACTAGCAAAAATAAGTAATAGCAAAGAAGGAATTAGAGAATCTGACTATGAAAAACAATTTAAAGATGTTTGTTGTAGTATGAATATGAAATGTTTCTCATAGGCTCATGCATTGAAGGCAGTTTCCCTAGCTGGTGGTACTATTTTAAGAAGTGTTAGAAACATTGATAAATTGAGCTTGGCTTGGCAAAATAGGCCACTTGAGGGCATGCCTTTTAAGATGATACCCAATCCTCAGTCTCTTACCGTCTTATCTGCTCCCTGTCCAGCATGAGCTTCCTCTGACATTTGTTCTAAACTAGTGAAGTTCAAGCAAATATGAGCTGAACCCTCTGAAACCATGAGCTAGGATAAATCCACTATCTTCTAAGTTAGATATTTTGTCACAGTAGCAGGAGAAATAACAAATATAACGTTTGACTGTAAGGCGTGATATCAGGAGACTGGTGTTAGACACACTCGTGAATTAATCTCTTCTACATAAGTTATGAATCAATTATGTAGGTATATCATTATAAGAAAAGGTGGTCTAAGCTAGAAGAGATTGCATGTCAGATGACAGATAATAAGTGATTTTGGTTTCAAGCTGAGGGTCAATTAAGGCAATGGAAACTATGTTGAGCTTGGAACTACATCTCCCATCTGAAAAGCAATGTACATCACTCACATCTAGTAGATAGCTTGTCTCCATGTTAGAACCCAGGTCCTGTATTGTGTTTCAATTAAACACAGAAAACCAAGACTATTAATAACATGCAGGCCAACTGTGGCTCAAATATGTCTGTAAGTATTATGCAGAGCAAAAACTAAGAAAACTATAAAGGGCATACCAAACACTTTAGAAATAAAATGTTTAGGTATATGCAATGGGAATGTTGCCTCAATAAAGTTATAAATTCACTTTCATGAATGAGCTATAAATTAAAATGGCAAAAATAAGAAACAATACAATTAAGTTAATTAAAGCAGTGAATAAAACTGTCTCAGACTGTTAAAGTATCCCATTTGCATATACATGTTATGTTTGTTTGCATGTGAGTAGACATACGTGTAATGTTATTTCTTAAAGATATGTTCAAAAGGAAATTGTTAGAAAATGAAAGTAAAGTAGGAGGATACGTACACACACAAGCTCACATATACCAAATAATTGTTAAACCAAATTAGAAGTCCAATAGAATTCAAAACAAAAAGCACTACTATGAATAATGAAATACCTGTTTTATCAGAATCATTTGTTATTGTTCAGAGGTACAGATATTGAAAAGATTAACAGAGGTGCCTTTATTTCCAGATGACATGCTTTTCTATGGAGAAAATATAAAGCAGTAAACTGACAGTATTAGGCCTAACAAAACTTTAGTAAATTATAAAAAAATTATAACACATAATTTTCCTATGTGGAAACAGCCTTTAAAAAATGTTATATAGCCAGGCACTGGTGGCTCACAATTTTAATCCTAGCTATTCAAGGCTAAGATCTGAGTACTGTGGTTTAAAACCAGTCTGTGCAGCTCAAGTTCCAGACCAAAAATCCAGAAGTGGAACTGTGGCTCAGGTGATAGAGCACTAGCCTCGGGGAAAAGAAAAAGCTCAGGAATAATAACACCCAGACCTTGTGTTCTAGCCCAGGGTCTGGCACTAAAAAATTCACTTAAATATTACAACATGAATAAAAAATTCTACATTATGCAGGAATACATTCAACAAAGATTTCTAAGACTTATACAACTAAAATGGCCTAAATTACAACAGGATGAAAAGGAAAAATATCCATGAGAGTTATATTTTATTCCAGAAATTAACACTGTTGTAAACGTATTTGCTCTCCCCAAAACTAACGTATAAATTTAATTGCTGCCAATAATTAAGCCAACTATGTTATTTATAGAACTGATTATATAGTTTATTTGTGTAGTCAATTTTTTTCCCCCAGTCCTTAGCTTGAGCTAGAGCCTGAGCACTGTCCTTAGACTTTCTCAAGGCTATAGCTCTACCACTTGAGCCTCAGCACCACTTCCCACTTTTTTCTATGTATTTGGTACCAAGGAATTGAACCGGGGTGTTTGTGCATGCTAGGCAAGCACTCTAGTACGAGGCCAAACTCCCAGCCCAGTCAATTTCTTTAAAAAAATCCATTTAAAATGAAAGGTAAAGAATTACCAATATGTATATTGAAATAGTGCCATCAATACTTGGGTATCCTGTAATCTTAGTTACTCAGAAATTTGGTAGCAACCCTATCCCACACTTTTGTTGTTTACTGTTTCCTTGGAATATCATTTCCTATATGTCTTACTTCTTTTCCTTCTTCATTTTCTCCATTACTACCAACTTTTAGGATGAACTAATTATTTCTAATGTATTCTTTTATTTGCCACTTCTTTTCCTTTTTATAATTTTCACAGTATTTTATTTTAGTGGTTACACCATTGTAAAACTTAATCTTTGGTGGTTACAATGAATAACTTCATAATTATAAAGATTAACTTAATACCAAATTGTGTTTTCTTTTTTTTTTTTTTGTTCATCATGGGACTTGAACTCTGGGCTTGGGCATTGCCCTAAGGCTAGTGCTCTACAACTTGAACCACAGCTTCACTTCCAGTTTTCTGGTGCTTAATTGGAGATAAGAGTCTCATGGACTTTTTGTGCCCTGGCTGGCTTTGAACTACAATCCTCAGATCTAACCTTTCTGAGTAGCTATGATTACAGGTCTGAGGCACCAGCACCCAGCTCCAATTGGTTTCAATAACCCACAGAACAAAAAATCTCTGGCTTCCCAAACCCATATCATGTTTTGTTTTGTCACAAATCTTGACTTTATATATTATGTATCCATTTGTATCCATTTATAATTTTATGTTAAGCATTTATACTTTAATGATATAGATAAGAAGAATAGTTTCAAACCAACAAGCAACAGTATAGACTTTTATATTCATCTATGTTGATGACATTTATGCCTCTTCTCATATGATGTGTGTGTGTGTGTGTGTGTGTGTGTCCTGGGACTTGAACTCAGGACCTAGGTGTCTCTGAGATTTGTATTCAAGATTAGCACTCTAGCACTTGATCCACAGCTGCACTTTTGGCTTTACTAGAGATGAGTTTGATAAGAAGCTGGAGGCTGAGATCTGAAGGTCCTGCTTGGAAGGCAGCCCACACAGGTAAGTTTGTGTGAAAAAATCAAGGAAGCAGCTCTATGGTTCCGGTTATACAGTGGTAGCCTTGAGCACAAAGAGGCTCAGAGACAGCATCTACACTCTGAGTTTAAACCCCAGGAGTGGGAAAAAATAAAATGTAAATAAAATGATAAGTAGTTTCATAGGCTTTCTTGCCAAGCTGGCTTTGAACTACAGTCCTTCAGTCCCAGCCTGTTTAGTAGCTGGGATTACAGGTATGAGCCACCAGCTTTGTTATATGATTTTTAAGTCATTTTGAAATTATTTTAATTCATTGTAAAAATGTATCAATTTGACATGTTTTCACATGGTTTTCATTTACTGAGTCTTTCCTTTTCGCTTGGAAGATTTCCTTTAGATATCTCCTAAAAGTAGATCTTCAGTTGTAACCTATCCCAGCATTTTGTATTGAAGTCTTATTTTTTGCCAGACATGGATTTTCTTGTTTGAAAAATGTTATCCTTCAGTACTTTAAACATATCATACTACTGCCTTTGGCCGCCATGTTTTTGAAGAGAGACTGTTAATGTGATATGTACATGTATAATCGTACATAGTATGTAACAACGGGTTACCTTTTTTCTTTTCTTTTTTTTTTTTTTTGCTAGTCCTGGGGCTTGAACTCAAAGCCTGGGCACTGTCTCTGAGCTTTTCTTCCTCAAGGCTTGTGCTCTATCATGAAAGGCACAGCACTGCTTCTGGTTTCTGAGTTACTAATAGGAGATAAGAGTCTTACAGACTTTCTTTCCTACATGGGCTGGCTTTGAACCACAATTGTCAGATCTCAGCCTACTGAACAGCTTGGATTATAGGCATGAGCCCCAGTAGTTCCCAGCAATACTTAAAAAAAATTCTTATTTTGTTGATGAGGTTGAGGACGTTGCTCAGTGGTAGAATACTTTCCAATGTGACACACTCTCTCTTTTTATCAATTAAAATATCCGTCGAGCGTGAGTTATTTCTACATGTATGTAGTTTATTGAACTTGTTGGACTAATGCTTTTCATTACACTTGGGAAGCTTTGGCATTTCTTATCACAGTTATTTTAGCCTCACCTCACTCACTTTGATAGGATTTCTTGAATGCCAAAGCCAAAATAACAACATCAACAACAACACAGAACAATTTAGAAAAGGGAAGTACTTATTACAGAAGATTGGTTTAGTTTTGAATGCATGTTTTTAATGCTTAGCCCACTGTTTTCATGGATGCTTTAACTTTGAATTCCTGTTTGGAGCTTGACCATTAGGAAGAGATGAAAGCTTAGGGTCATCACACATATTTCTTTTATTCCCCAGTCCTGGGCCTTGAACTCAGGGCCTGAGCACTGCCCTTGGACTTTCTCAAGGCTAGAGCTTTACCACTTGAGCCACAGCACCACTTCCGGCTTTTTTCTATGTGTGTGGTACCGAGGAATTGAACCTGGTTCTTTGCGCATGCTAGGCAAGCACTCTACCACTGGGCCAAACTCCTGGCCCCTCAAGTATTATGTTTGAGTGTGGTTTTCTGAAGTCCTCCTTGTATGTTATAAAACTACCTGGACCTTTACCCACAAAGCTTCTCTACCAAAGTTTTTCTTCCTGTGATTTTCAGTTGTTTCCCAATTGCTTGTAATCATTCCATTCTGCAGATTTCTTCATACTTTGCATTAAATTCTTTTTGAAAAGAAAAATCTTCAGGTTTGGGAGAGACTGATGAAAGGGGCGACATTGATCAACATGCACTATATGCACAAACTGGCATGTTGCATTAACACCCCTTTGTGCACCTACTTAAAGATAATAAATGTAAAGAAATGCTAGAATAAAAAAGAAGCCTCCCCAGCCCTGAGAATTTTGCAAGTCTGATGAACAAAGGAAAGTCCTTGAGTCCTTGTTCTGACTCTTTAGAGCTATGCCAGATGAACTGATGTACAACCATAATTACTTATCATTAATTTTTTTCATTATCAACCTGAACCTTAAGTACAGGCTGCTATGACAACTGCTGATCTTAGAAGAGAGAGGTGATAGTTGGGAAATTTAAAAGACTAGCATTTTCTTACTACAGTGCAACAGATTCTAAACTTCATTAAGGTTGCTGGTTACTGGTTACCGTAAGTTTTGACTGGTTTCCAGATTCCTATAAAATGAACTGTGACAGGTTTTGCCACATTTTGTCTTTGTCATTCTCTATGACAACTTCATTCACAGAGTTTTAAAATTAGACTATATTAGTTAAACAAAGGTGATACGTGCATATATGTAATGTACTTTGATCCATTTCATTTCTTGTCACTCTTCCTTATATGCTTCTTCATGTTGTTTTTAAAATAAAAATGTTTCATTATTTGATCTTGTAGGATCAAAATTTTAAATTTGAGATCTTGGTGCCAAGATCTCTGGGAATTGGCAATACTGATCCTTTTCTATCCACCTCAACCAGATTTTGTAGATCACTAGAAAAGACTGGAAAAAAGAAGATAATGACAAATTAACAGTTATGTACTCTCCTTTTTCAGGAGATGGGAATGAAGCATTGTTTGTCCTTTTGTCCCCAATCACTTGTTACTAAATAAAATATTATGACTTTTTGTAAAAAAAAATTTAAATTTGAATGCAGCCAGGTTCATCAAGTTTTCTTTCATATGCTGTGATTATGTCTTATTTTAAAATATTTTCCTACTTCAAAGTCACTAAAAGTTTTTTTCATGTATTTTATTGTAATTAATAGAAGGTTTACATTATATTCACCAGATAGAAGGTACATTACTTCACATACATTGATTAGATTTAAGATTTATTCTAGAATCTATCCCTTGTCAAATTCTTCCGGGAAATTTAATACTTAATTTAACTTTTTGGTTATTATTAATTTTTAGTACTATCCTTAATTATAAATTTGATTTTTTAAAAATAATTTTTAATTATAAATATGTAGTATATATAGGATGTCACTGATTTTGTATGGCCACCTTATATTGCCTCAGTTTTTCAAAATATATATATTAGATTTTATAGCTTATTTATAGATACTTCATGATTTATTTCACAAACCATATCTTCTACTGATAAAATAATATATCTTCCTTTCCAAGGTCTATGCTTATTTTCCTGTGTCACTCCATATCCACCAGATAGAACTCTACTTTCAAATGTTATGTCATTTTTTTCTGAAACCTATGGATTTTACTCCTACATGTGTTTTAGCCTCTGACTATGTTGTTATTTATTATTATATGTGCAATCATATTTTCCTTCTTTTACTTTTTAACTTTATTTGGCAAAGTAGCAATGCTATTTAGTAACTAGGGCACAGCTTACAGAGCATGTGAATTCATATACATTATGATCAGAAAATTAAACAAGAACTAAAACATTACCAAACTTTATGTGCCTTATAATTTTTTCAGAGAAAGGCAGACTGTGTCAAGTTTAATCTGAATATCTGTGTGATTGGTGGCCCACCACTTTACATATTCTTGTTTTAGTATTTCCAAACACTTTGTTTTAGGGCAAGAAAGCAGCTGTTTTACACACAGTGTACTCTCTTATAGCTTATCACCCCATGTTTTCATAGTACCACCTAATACACATTTAGATACAAACAACCTTAACTTGTGATAGTAGCATCATCTGGTCCCTAGAACATCCTGATAAATTAATACTAGAGCAAAGCTAAGTGTCTAAGAAGAGAAAAATCACTCCTGAATATTTGTATGTACACACTATTCTTTGTAGAACTCTGTCTTTTAATATTGTAAAGTACAATATGAATATGTTAAAAAGCTATTCAAACTTAGTCTTTCTTAGTTTGACTGACTCAGTGCCTATTTCGGAAAACTGTGGGGTGAATAAGATCAACATGTATTATCTGTATTTGTCAAATATGAGAATAAAATGCATTATATTGTAAAATTGAAAGCTTAAAATTTCAAAAAATTCATAAGTAAACAAGTAATACACAAGAAACTTTAAGAAACAAAGAAACCAGGAACTATATAAAGCCAAAATTTCACAATGAAAATAACAGGGTAATAAAATCACAGACAAAGTGAGAGTCTGTTGATTTTCAAAAAGCTTTCTTCTGAAAGGAGAGATGTCTTATAATTTTATATACCAGTCAAGCTGGTTTTGGTTTTACAGTTGATCTCTCTTGACTGATGTCATAAATGTAGCTTTATCGACACTAAAAGAAAATAATTATCTAAGATATAAACAAAAATATAAAATTACATACTCACCTACATGTATATCATTTCCAGTGCCTTTCTTTTTCTTACATAGATCCAATTTTCAATGTTATTTCCTTTCTGCCTGAAGAACTTTCTTTAGCATTTATTTTAATGCAAGTATGTGAGCAATGAATTCCCTCAGCTGCTATTCTGTGCCGAACAGCCTTTACTTCACTTTTGCTTTTGAAAGTATTTGCTTGGCATAGAATTCCAAGATGATAGCTGCTTTTTTATGTTTAATGCTTAAAAAGCATTTCTCCTCTCTTTGGATTTGTAGTTTTTCTTATGCCAAATTTAATTGTATCTTTATGCTTGCGCCTCTACAACTGTGTATCCGCTCCCACTCTGATTGTTCTAAAACATTTTCTCTTATTACTTCTGTGTATAGCTAGATTATGATTAATTTTATAATTTGGATCTAAGGTGTCCAGTAAAGGCCTATGAATTAAAGGTTGAATCATCTACTTAGCAATACTGGAAGCATGGACTTAAAGACTCAAAGACTCCATGTTTGCTTGCTAGCTGTCTTAAAGGAAGCAGCTCCCTCTGCCCCTGTGCTTCTGCCCTGATGTACTGTGTTGACAAAGATCCAAAAGCAACAGAGGCAATTAACCCTGAACTGATTCTTTTGACGTTGTGATCCCAAAATCTTTCCTCGGTTAAATTCATCATGTAATATATCTTGTTGCAGTAGTAGAAAGCTGGCTAAAACATTAATGGTGTGATGCTCTTCATGTTTTCTTTCCTCCATGGGAATCATTGAGCTTTGAGTTGTATAGTTTTTAACACAGTTGTAGATTTTGATCATTGTTTTTTCAAGTAATCTCATTCCCTTAGTAGTATTCAATTATACATTGTTAAGCCCTTTATGTTCTCCAACGGCACCGATACTCTATTTTAAAAACCAACTCAGTAGATGATTGGATCATGGAGATGTGGTATTTGTACACAATGGCATTCTATGCTGCCATCAGAAGGAACGACATTGCCCCATTTGTACGGAAATGGAAAGACTTGGAAAAAATCATATGAAGTGATGTAATTTTTTTTGGTTGTGCTGATCTGGATCTCCACCCTAATTTGGTCTTTTTATTTTATTATTATCTTCAAGTAATTGTAGAAAAGAGTTTCAACATGTCAATTTATGAGTATAATGTATTTTGATCAGTGTCATCCCTTTTATTATTTTATTCCATCTTTCCCAGCCCTCCCCTTCCCCTCAAGTTCCACTTTTACATGTGTATACTGAATATTATGGATCCAGTCCTCCAGCCCTATACCAGACTAAGAACATTCTTAGTTTTTATGATATTTTAAAAATTGTCAAAGGGATAGTTCTTTTTAACTATAGAAATGCTTATAATAAATGTTTTGTACCTTAGTTGTGTGATAAAGGAAATTGATTTATAATTTTAAGACATTTGTATTTCTGAAATCTAAAACTCAATTACTCGTAATGATTTATACATATGTACATGTATATGTATATTTATAATACACATAATTCCTTTATTCAGGTTACTAATATTTTCTTTAGTATTTCTATATTTGTCTATTTTTGACATTATCAGAGTTTGAACCCAGACCTTCATGCATTCTAGGTTTTCCTGTTCAACTAGTAGTACTACACCACCTAAATCATGCCTCCAGCCTGGATTTTTGCTGTTTTTTCACGCTATGTTCTCCCACATGTTTCTGCGTAGGTTGGCTTTGAACTGCAATCCTCTGGAGCTCAGTCTCCTGAGTAGCTAGGATTAGCTATGAGTAGCATGAACCATTAGCATTGGAATCGGATTTATTTTATCAATGAAAAATCACCTACAGTTCTCTAATTTTTTATGTCAGTACCAGGAACTGAATTCAGCACCTAGATACTGTCCCTAAACTGTTTTTCTCGAAGCTAGTATTTGACCACTTTAGCTCCAACTCCACGTCAAGCATTTTGCTGGTTCTTTGGCGACAAGAGTCTCACGGACTTTACTGTGTAGGGTGGCTTTGAACTGTGATTCTCAGATCTCAGCCTCCTGAGTAGGTAGGATTATAAGAGTGAGCTACTGATGCCCGGCTTAGCATTTTTTAAATCAAGTTTTGATATGAAAGTTAGTTGACCTTATAATGTGGGTTGAAGCATTGTGCCATTTTCTCTTTGGGGGAAAGCCATATATATATATATATATATATATATATATATTTTCTTTGAGTGGATTAACTCATAGCAGAAATTTGGATGTGTAAATATTTGTGGAAAGATATCTGTGGATATCATTAAATTAGAAAGCATTTTTGTTATAGGACTAATCAAATAATCTACTTCATCTATGGTCTTATCTTGATTGTTACATAATTTTTCTTTCTTGTGAGCTATGTGAGGACACAGCCAGCAAGATTATCCTAATCATTAATTGATTGTTAGTCATCTTTGTGTCCTTTTTACTTTATTTTGAATTTTGAAATTGTTTTTAAAATGTTTTTAATACTTCTAGTCTCAGATGGAAACATGTTCATAGTAGTACATTCTTCTTTTTTTTTTGTGGGTCATGGGGCCTGGGCGCTGTCCCTGAGCTCTTCAGCTCAAGGCTACTGCCCTACCCCTTGAGCTACTGCACCACTTCAGCTTTTCTAGAGATTAATTGAAGATAAGAGTCTCACAGTCTTTAGTGCCTGAGGCTGGCTTTGAACTGAGATCCGCAGATCTCAGCCTCCTGAGTAGCTAAGATTACAGGCATGAGCCACCCGTGCCTGCTTAGTACATTCTTATTTTATTGTGATAATGACCTACTGACTTTCTCTGATGTTGCTGAATAACTTTCTTAAAGTTCTTTTTAAAAAATACCTCATTTTCTTGGAGAAAGTTGTTTGATTTGTTTATCTTGTCTCTTTCATTACTACAGTTTTCTCTAAATATCTGATGATTTTTGATTGCCTATTCAAAATCTCTAAAGAAGGTCTTGGTTCATCATTAGTGTCTGAGTTTCCTTAGCAGTTATGGGAGTACATTGAGTCAATAAACCTTTTCAGTGAATGGAGAACTGAGTAGTTTGTTATGTGCATAAATTGGTGAATATGCTGACAGGATTTTCTCAAGAGTGCTTTGGTACAAAACTGCTAGGCAAGGCAGAGACTGATATTATTGGCAAAGTAAGGAAATTTTCATTCTGTAATTGAATACTTTTGTGTATTTAACTCTTACGCAAGCTGTATTTTCCATATTTCTCCTCATATTTCCTTTTCTTTGCTTATTTTAATTGGTTAATTAGGTAGTTAACAAATATAAATTCCAAAAATGATTGTGGAACACAACATCATTAAGTGCATATACATTGCAAAATGGCTAAATGACACTATACAAATCAACATATGTATTAGCTCAATAATTTTTCAGTAAGAACACTTTAACACTTTTATTACTCATTTTCAATCATGTATGATACATTGGTATTCACTAGTCAGTATGCTATAAAACATCAGTCATTAGATCTTTTCAATGAATTCTAACTAAAAATTTGTATTCTTTGTTCAACATCTTCCATTGGTCTTGAGATTAGAAGATGATACCAAATTCAATACAAAGAATACACGTTCATCATGGGACAAATTCCAAGTATTAAAACAACCGAAATTCAGAAAAAATACTTGTTTTTGTTTTTCCTTTATTCTTTCTTTTAAATTTTTTAACTCAGCTTAAATGAGTTACACATTCCCTCAACTCAAGAATTTTTTAATGTACAGGAAAGAACACCATGAGACATTTTCTTTCCACCAACCCTTACTCGCATCCCAGTTCTCTTCCCTAGAGAACCAAAGTCATGAATTCCTTGTGTATCCTTTCAAACATTTCTTTTGTATGTATTAGGGAACAGGAAAGAGCAAGGGTGGGTAAGAAAGGATAATAGTGTTAATATGGTAAAATATATTAAAGTTCATGCTTAGAAACCCCTTACTTTGTACAATTAATATGCATTAATAACAATATGCACTAGAGATTTTTAAAGTAAAAGTGCAAATAATGTGGATAGAATGCCTTTACTATGTAAAATAAACATGAGAGGAACTTGTGTATATTTCCTTATATAGTCTGATATTCATGATATACTACCTGATGTTGAGATGTACAGATTTTTGTGTCCCTGAGTCTCTAGTGTTTTGTCACAGACTTCTCCGTGCCCTGCTTATGCTTCTTGGTTTTGTTTCTTTGGAGCTTTTAATTTCATCCTTTGGGGAAGCATTGTAAAGCCTGTCTTACTTTTGCAACAGTTGTTCCCTTAACTTCCAATTACATGGATAAATCTGTACTCTTTTTTTAATCGTTAATAGTATTATTAGTGTTTTGGGCAATCACTTGGTGTTTTGGCACAATGTCCCTTTGTTTTGTATTTCAGCTTGTAAATGGAAGTCCACAATATCTCTGAAATAAATGCCTACTTTACCTCTCTCTCTAGACCTGTCAATATATGGATATCACATATTTGACTGACTGCAATAGACTAGACTGTTTCCCTAACATATCAGAGCAAGATGGCCCTTCAAAATTCATTCATTGTACCTGACTAATTATAAATATATGGGTAAATTAATTGTATTATGCCAGTTTACACATATAGGGACAAAGCTTTGAGTCTGAATGTATTTGTGATGACAAAACAAAACCAAAAATGCTTTCGAATCTACTCATCATCTGATCTAATTTAACTTGTATCATTTTGTAGCTGTATTTAATTATTTAGCTAGTAAAATGAATGCTGTAGTTCCAATAAATCATATTCCCTACAAGCCAAAGTATTGAATGCTTATTCCCCAGTTGGTGGCGCTATTAGGGGAGGTTTTGATAACTAAATAGGAGACCAGACGTTGGTCACCAGAGATAAGTTCTTGAAGACACATTGTTCCTGGTTCATTTTTGTGTCTCTGCTCACTTTCCTGTCTCCCATGAGATGAAGAACCTCTCCAGCTACACACTTCTGTGATCATGATGTTCTTTTCAAGCATATAAGGTCAAGCAATCATGTTTGGTTCTGCTCAGCAACACAGCTATACCTATGATGACATGGAGTTGTCATGGAGTTGACAGACATATTGTAGAGAAGTCTCACCTTTATAGCTATAAGTTATGTTTGGTAGTACTATTTGGCATGAGGAGGTATTGGAGAATTCTCATGCAATTTTGAGGTAATTTAGAAAAATTGTAACATCAGTGAGATATTTCATCTTCCTTTGTTAGTGTTATTTTCCTTTCAATCAGCTGACTCTCCAGAAGTGATATTTTTTATCATTTCAGGCAGGGGTTCTGCCAAATAAAGAGTAATAAATTTCCTAGTATGTAAGTCATACCTTTCATTTTAAATAAATTGTTTTTATAGTTGTGTTATTTTCCCTGCCAGATTCTGAGCACAGATGGAGCTGACACATCAGGGAATACGTTGCACTTCTCTTGGTGTTCCTTTCCTCTCCTCCCTTTTTTTTACTTATAAGTTCCTGGGTTGGCAGAGAACTAGGTTCAGGGAAGTGTTTTTGATTGTACACAATTGAAATTTTGTTTTGTGAACCATAGTATGGGTTCATGGCTACACTCTGGGTAAGGGTGCTTCCTAAACATTTTCTAAACAAATTTTTGACTTTTTAAGAACTTTGTCTTTTTGTCAAAACTTGGGACAGGAAATTTACTCCAGTGCCATAAAATGATTGACAACTGTCATATCTATATGCTTGCCTAGTAGCTAGATTTTTCTCAAAGCTACAAATGGGCCAATGATTGCAAAGTCTTATATTTTCAGTAGTGATACTTGCCATAAGTTAAACAATTAGAAAAGAGCTTGTTTTTATTTTATGGTTTTATGTATGTCTACAAATGAGGAGAGCACTTTTTAATGTCTTTAGCCAAGTTTCTTTTCTGTCCTTTTACAAAAGCAATGCATGGTGTCACCTCTATTTTAAACTTCCAAATTCCATCTTCAGTCCTATTTTTAATTGGGAAAGCAGGAGAGATCTGGAGCCAAGTTTCTCATCCATTTAGTACATCATTTATCTACCGCTCACTGTGTGCAGTCATACAACTTTCCTTGCATCCTATTTTTCTGAACTCTGTGCACTTCTAACTCACACTAATGCTTTCATTGTGACCTTTCCTCCTACTCAAGGTCAGTACTCCAGTAAGTCTCGCCTCTCTCCTGCTTCATCAGCCTTTCATTTGCTACTGAATCATTTCCATCTGTTGAAAAATATGCTATGTAATACCTCCTATATTAAAAATATTCGAAACAACTTTCTTGAATTCCTATGCTCCTTCTGCTTCCTGAAGTATATTTATGCTACGTTTTAGAGCAATATTTCTTGGAAGATCTTTGTTTATTGGCTGTTTCCCTATCCTCCCGTTCTCTTATGAATCCTTTGTATCTATGACATCAGTACACTGGAATATCTCTTCTCCAGTTTGCTAAGGATCAGCATTGTGGAATATCCACTAGCCAACAATCATTATCCTTCCCATCATCCTTGATCTTTTGGTAGTATACGAAAATGCTTCCATTTCCTTCTTGAATCTTTCCCTTCCTTTGACTTGTTTACCCCAATATGTCTTACCTGGCTTCCTACCTCACTGGCCACTCTCAGCTTCTTTCTCTTCTTTCTTTTCCTTCCTTCCAAAATTTGGGGTTTTCTCAGACATCCCTAAGGCCATTTACTTCTATCTGCTCTCTACATGGTTTCCTCAAAGAAAATCTGATCAGCAGGGTTACAACTGTCATATCTCGACTCATGACTGTACTTCCAACTGATAGGTTTCTAAGTATTTATTGAGCCTCCTCACTCAGGCCCAAACTATCCTCTCCTAAATCAGAAAAGAAAAAACCCAACAGCAATAAATCTTCAGTGGTGTTTCTCTGTTCAGTGAATGACATCTCATTTTCTTTTCCCCGAGTGGTTCAGGCAAATAATTTTGCAATAATATTTTACTATTTTATTACACACCTCAAATTTCAGCACTTTCTTCCTGACAGATTCCTCTGAAATTCTGCCTGTATTCTGCTCCTATTTAATGTCACACCACCATCATCTCTTCTATGGAATATTGTAACCTTTTAGCTTACCTACTCTAATGTCATTCTTACTAGAGAGTCCATCTCTGGCCACATTATGCCATCAAATACATACTTGATTATTGTCACCCTTTTCCTATAATAATGCAAGCTCCTTAAAGAAAGAGGATTTGTTTTGCTGGATGTATAACTCATGGTTAGAGTACCTGCTTAGCAAGTTTGAGGATTGGACTTGCACCATTGATACTGAAATGAACAACGAATCAATCAAGCAAATGGCTTTATTTTTTTCATTATTGTAGTAGCAGTGCCTGGCTGAGTGTAGAAACTAAAAGTACATTTAATCTGTTTTCCCTTTCCTCACTGCCTTGACATGTATTAATGTCCCTGTATCATCTCTTATATTTGTATCCATCACTCCTTACACTGTCCATTTAATCTACCAAATAAACCTCATGCTTACCTTTACAGCCACCCAGTTTGGAGCAGATGAGGTAAAGGTAACAAACGTTACAGTTACTATGCCTTTGTTTTATGTCCATATTTTTCAAAATGCAAAACAGTCATCAAACTACAAAGAAAAGATAGATGTGCTAAGTCACCAACCAGGGAGCATTTTGTAATGGAAGTGTAGTAATTTGGTTACACATTGGATGAAACAGACGAGAATGCTGTTGGAATTTCGTGTGTTAAATGTCTAACATAGAGGCAACCAGCTCAAATGCCAATGGAACCCTCACTGCAAGTTACTAAAATAAACCTTGGAGAAAAATAATTACTTTAAGAGGGGGTAAAGAACAAACACACGAATGAATTCAGTTCACGGTCAGGTGCCTTGCATCCCACAACAGTGTAGAACTTTATATTATATATGACACTTGTCAATCTCCTCAGCAGAATTATTGCAAACTGTAGGGGGAAGATGAACCAGTTCAGTAGCAAAAAGAATTGTTAAAATGTTATACTCCATGACATTCATTATCAATGCTTGTGTTCTGAAACTTGATAAACCACCAAAATTCACTTTAATTCAAATCTATAGAGGCTTATTGAATATCATTTCTTCTTATTTGACCTCTCAGCAGTATGCTTTTTCAATGTTCTTCTAGCGACAGAATAGAACAATAGCTAAGATGTTTAATCAGCCTAGATGCCCACCACAGATGGATAAATAAAATGTGGTGTATATATACAATCATAAAAGAATGCAATCCTAGCATTTGCAACAAAATGGTTGTAACTAGTAGTCATAAGGTTAAATGAGGTATATCAGACATAGAAAGACAAGTGCTGCATAGATGGACGCTCAGAGAAGTTAACTGGAAAGTTATTAAGTAGTACAGTCTAGTACAGGTATGGGGAGATTAGGTAATATGTACCCAAACATAATTAGGTAGAAGTAGAATGTTTCTTCTAGTGTTATATAAAACAGTGATGATAGGGACTAAATTTTACAATAGATTATTGCTTATTATATTTTATGAATTATTAGAAGAGAGAAGCTTGATGGCTCTAAATGTAAAGTAGTGAGAAAATTATGGAAGCCTTAATCACCATGATTTGATCAGTATATATTTTATGAATGCATTAAAATACTAGACTATAGCTATATATTTATGTATATATATATATAATTTGTATATGTTAGTAAATGCTTTTAGAATTCAAGGAGGTGGAGATGCCAGTTGCCCTAATTTAGTCATCATACATTGTATACTTGCATCTTATTATCACAGCATACCTCATAAATAGATACAACAACAATAATAATAATAATAATAGCAAAAATTTGGAAATTGCAAACAAATAACATTACTTCAAGATCTTTCCAGGAAGAATGAGTTTGTTGGAGAAGCAACCCAAGGAAAATACTAGGTTGAATGGAATTTGGTTTTGCCCTTGTGAAGGTTATCGTTGGAACCTTGAATTTGCTGAATGGATTATGTGTACTGGGTTAGTTCTCTAGAGAAAAATAGGCACTGCATTCTCTGATCAGTCTTTCTCTTTACTTCCTCATGGTGATATCAGACTGTCCTATTGGGAATGTAAGATACAACTTCCATTACGACTATTCTTCAGATGTCCTCTTTTATTTCACAGCTATAATT
Source organism: Megascapheus bottae (assembly GCF_031878675.1). NCBI lineage: Eukaryota > Metazoa > Chordata > Mammalia > Rodentia > Geomyidae > Megascapheus > Megascapheus bottae. The sequence goes on along the minus strand of NC_143547.1, from coordinate 104,012,770 downwards.
ATAGTTGTAATTGCATTTTCCTTGTGATGATTTTCCCTTTTGTCAATTATTCATTGTGTTGCTTCACTCAGATGTTATTTCTACTCAGCATTTTCTTTTCTTTACTTTTTCTTTCTTTTTTTTGTGGGTCATGGGGCTTGAACTCTGCCTGGGCCCTGTCTCTGAGCTCTTCAGCTCAAGGCTACCACCCTACTCCTGGGGGTGAGGTTGTCCCAACACTTGATCTAAGCCCTGTTTCCCATTTTCTAGAGGTTAGTTGGAGATGAGTCTCATGTCCTTTTGTGCTCTCGCTGGCTTTGAACTTTGATCCTCAGATCCAAGCCTCCTGAGTAGCTACTATTACAGCATGAGCCAAACATGGCTAAACATTTTCTTTTCTTTTTTTTTTTTACCAGTCCTGAGGCTTAAACTCAGGGCCTGGGCACTATCCCTGGACACATTTTGCTCAAGACTAATGCTCTACCACTTGAGCCAAAGCACCATTTCTGGCTTTTTCTGAGTATGAGGTACCGAGGAGTCAAACACAGGGCTTTGTGTATGCTAGGTGAGCACTATACTGCTAGGCCAAACTCCCGGCCCCTACTAAGCATTTATAATAATCTAAGTAGTTTACTGATGCCCAGAGAATGAAAATATATCGTTGCTTTTAGTAAAGAAACTTGTTTAAGTTAATAAATTGGCAGGGCTTATTTTGCACAGGGGCCAGTCACTGTGAGATAAATTGATGCTATAATATTGTATATTATATTAATATTATGTAGTATATTATGATAACTTCACTATTGAGACGTTCCCAGCAGGTTTTCCCCTTTCCTTGGAAGTTTGTTTTCAATCTGAGTTTTAGCTAGCTGTTTCACAAGGACCTAGTAGGTTAAGATGTTGCCTCTCAACTCTGGGAAGTTATTTATACTTTGGGGTCTTCAGTGAATAAATATAACTGGATGCCTTTGATGATATACATAGTAATCACTATCACAAGCCTAACTTTTCCTAGGATACAAGTTTACAGATTAATAGGGCCGATTCCTCCAATCTCAGGAACCCTATTATGTCATACATACTAATGAAAAGCAGTTTCTCTGAGGGAACTGGTGGTATAGCAGGAGAGTAGATCTTTGGATATATCAACTGCTGGTAAATCAGAAGCTAGCATACAACATGGCAATAAATGTAATAAAATAAGAATAGCTACCATTTCTCCACAGCTTTCTGTACATTGAGCGCTTCTGTATACCCCTTGATGCATTAAAGCATTCAATGATGTTGCAGAAGCTGTGTCGCTGACGTGTTCAATAACTTTTGCACAGTCACTGAGCTGTAAACGGATACAATTGATATTTCAAACCAGTCACTTCTAGTTCTAGTGTATTCATTTAATCACTGCTTGATGTTCTTTCTCCTCCCATGGTCCTCTTTGGGACCCACACATTGTCTCTTGCTGACTTCACTTGGAATAACCTCTTGTAGTTGTGTAGTCTGAGGAGTTACCTTACTTTTCTGTATAACTTCCTTGCTTCGGAAAGATTATATTGCTAAAAAGGCATGAATTTTTTTCCTCATATATTTTTATTGTGATTAATAGAAGGGTTACATTACATTCACCAGATAGAAGGTACATTACTTCACAAACATTGATACCCTTTCTCATGGCTTCGTCCCCATTTCCCTCCCCCCATCCCCGCCCCCCCATCTCATTTTCCTCCCTTCCCTATCCAACTTCAAACAATCAAATATGCATATATACAATATATCAGATAACCCGGTGAAATATTGTAACAATATGAGGAACTCCCAAACTTTTATGTACATCAGGATCATCTGGTCTATTATTATGATTTAAGATTTTTGGATCCTAATGTGATACTGATTGTGAAGTCTTGTGGAATATAGGAAGTGATATTATGTAAAAAAATCTTGCTATCTATTGTTCTGTAACTACACTGTAAAAAGCACTATGAACCAAATGCCCCTTTCCTCTTCATGGACCCTTTTATTATTTCTAAATGAAATCAAATCTAGACCCATCTTGAAGTCCTCATTTAATGTTACATTTATATTTGTCATAGAAATAAAACTTTTATGTAGGAGCAGAATATTCTCAGTGTGTTACTCAGCAGGGGCAAACTGGAATGCTAGATTTGAGTGAGAGGATCTTGATACTTCATAGGTAATCAACAGGAAGAGTTATTCATTCTCTTTCTCTTTCTATTGTTTTTAAATCATGGCTGTTATTACCTTGTACCAATATGTAGAGTGAGAGAAAGCTTTGGGTAGTATGTAGAGGTTTGACATGTTACCTGTGACAACAAAATAACACAGTACCACAGTAGTTATAAGGTAAAGAGTGGATCAAAGGAATATACTGCCAAATTTCCTCTTTGGAGCTAGATAGCAGATGGAGTATGTATATGTCTACCTGAAGTGAGCAGAGTGATTTTTTTCAGTTATGTACTTTCTGTATTTGCTTCCGTTTTTACTTTAATATTTATAATTTGTTTCCCTTGAAAAAAATCTCCAACCTATGATAGTTATGCTACAGCAAAATTAAGTGAAAGGATTTGTAGTCCGAATAGAATTTATTCAGGAAACAGTAGAGATCATAAAGAATGTACTCAGTGTTTCTATGATCAGCTGCCCCTGGTCCTATATTTGAGTTTCACTTCCGGGTTCTAAGCTATTGTCTGTGCTTTATTTTACAACTGAAGTTGTACCAGGCAACTTTCAATCGTACTGGAAAATGTAGCTAGGGCAGCATTCACTCCATTGCTGTTGTCCTCCTGGCCAGAGCAAGGGTGTGAGGCACTGTTGAAGGCTGATGATATGCTTAGACAAAGCAAAGTTCTTCCAGAAGCCTTGTAAGAAAGTTTTGCATCTCAGCTTCAGGGCCAGATACTCATCCATCTTTGTGACAAATTTAACAGTTTCAAGATCATGTGGGCTTGACCCAATTTATCACTAATGCATATGCATTTTAGTCCCTCCAGACATTGCTAAGGACATTACAGAATGTTTTGCTATACTTTAGCCCCAACTATTAAAAGATGTTTTGTTATAAAAACAGACAAAAGTACACGAAAAGTTTTTTTCTAATGTTTAAAGTTTAATGGTCAGCAGAGTAGTAGTTCTCACTACGAATCTTATGTAACTAAAAGGAAATGTTGAGGTTTCAAGGTCTGAGATTATTTTGCATGCAGCTGAAGGTAAGTTGGGCTGGACACTTAGTCATATAATGACACCCATTTTCGATCCTTTCCCAGTCCTCTTGATTTGGAACATAACAGCACTGCTTCAGTTCACCTCTATCATATTTTCATGAGTCCATTTTTACTTCCCTCTAAGACTGGGAATTCCTTGAAGAAAGGGGCCATGACTTTAAACTTGATTCCTCTCTCATAATCTATTCTCAGAAGATGTGGTTGAAAGCTTTCAAGGAAAAAAATCAGCGGTATTAAAGGTACACAATTAATTGTAGAGGTAGAACTCCCCATTCCTAACAATGGAAGATGGAACTGGTCACTAAAACCACCTATGTATCTGGTCTCAGGAAGAGATAAGATCAGACTCCTCATTATTCTCTAAAGGGACATTAGCACAACTAGATAGCCTGTCCTTTTCCTTTAGGACAAAAAATTCTCTGGTGTTCTTCTGACCCACTTCCTCACACAGACACTGTGGATAACTTTCTCTATAGCGCAGAGATGAAATGTAGTTTGAGCTGCTTAGCAGAGGACTAATAGATACAGATCTATGAAAGTATGTAAATCTGATTAGGTAATACAGAGATAAGGGATTTCCTTCCATCTTTGTCTTTTATTTTTTTGGTAGCACTGAGGTTTGAACTCAGGGGCTTATGGTTGCTAGGCATGCAAACTTGAGCCATACCTTTAGCTCTTGTTCTTAATGTCCAAATACAACTATTGTATCTCCCTTCTAGTACTTTTCCAAGGCTACTCAGCATGAGAAGCTCTGGTCTAGTCCTGCAGAGACAATGACTGAGGATGTATCTTATGGCTGATTCATTTGATGTATTGACCTCTGTGATCCTCACAGTAAAAAAACATTGGGAAATTATCCAGAAGCCTAAAAATGGCTCATGCTCTGTCTGCATATATCAAATAAAACAGAACTACTCATCTCCTGCTAGCCAATATTAACAAGATTGGAAATTACAGGAAAGAAAGAGGAAAATATTTCAAAGTATTTATTATCTCAACCAGAGATAAGCCCAAACTGTCAGGCAGGTTGGATGGATAGTGCTGAATTCTTGGCTTCAAAAAGGAACCTAAGATGACTAACTGGTAGATAGTGGCCGATAAGAAAAGTTGGCAGTTAGAGGATTTTTCTTCCTGATCATTGTTTTCTCTTTCTGTCTTTTTAAAAATTCTCCTTAAGTGGTTATCCGAATGAATTGCCATTTAACAGCGGAGTGTGTGAAAGCAATACATCTTCATCAATGTCAGTGCTTCCACATTCTTGCCCACCTCTCCCCTACTCACTTCCTGCTTGCTCTGGTTAATTTTGTAGGACATTCATTGGGTTCTTGACTACATTCCTCCCACAGCTTCCTCTTTATTTATCTACAGCCCCACCCTGAGCCTATCCTACCCCTTTCACATACCCTGTTCCTGGATTGATATTTTTTTTGCCAGTCCTGGTCTTGAACTCAGGGACTGAGCACTGTTCTTGAGTTTTCTCAAGACTAGACCTCTACCACTTGAGCCACAGCTCCAATCCTGGCTTTTCTGTGTATGTGGTACTGAAGAATTAAACCCAGGGCTTCATGCATGCTAGGCAAGCACTCTACCACTCGGCCATGCACCTGGCCTAATATCAGTTCAAGAGAAGACAATTCTTTTGGTCTGTCTTATTAACTAAATTGGCCTGAGTTAAAATTTCAGAATCTGAGATGTTTGAATTTGGAAAATATGCATGGGAAACACTGCCTAAGTGTTACCTCTTCTATAATTTGAATTGTTCTCCCTAATGTAGAACTCACCTTGTACCAGGCCATCATTCTAACATGTCACACACAGTCGTGTATTGAATTCTCACAAGCCATGCTAACTTGTGACTATTATCATCTCTATATTTTTCTGATATAAATGTCTATATAAGGCAGCACTATGTAGCCAGGTACTGGTAGCTCATTCCTGTAAGTCTAGTTACTTAGGAGGCTGAGATCTGAGGGCTGTGGCTTGAAGCCACCCTGGGTAGAATAATCTGCAAGTTTTTTTTTCACTTTTCTCAAATGTTTTTATTTTCCTTTTTTTTAAAACTGTATTTTATTGTTGGGGCAATGTATAGAGGGGCTACAGTTACATTCATCAGGTAGTGGGCACATTACTTCTCGAAACTTGATACCCCTTCTAATGTTTTTGTCTCCTTCCCCCCAATCATTTTGTTTTCCCCCTTCCCTTCCCTATTTCAAATAAACAAATAAACATATATACAGTATACCAGGTAACAAAGTCAGATACAGTAACCACATGAGATTAACCATAATTGGAAAAAAAGAGAAAAGAAATAACTTCACATAGTACATTAAGAACAACAATCACAAAGATAAACCTCTTGTTTCCATATCCTAAAGTTCATTTTGTTTAGTCTCATCCTGTATGGCCATATGTACATAGCTTTTGAGCTATTGTGATCCTGTGCTGGGAGAATGCTACATGTGTACGAATTATTACAAATGAGGGAGGCCATGGAGCCTAGGTTCCTTTGGGTCTGGCTTACTTCACTTAATATCATTTTTCCAAGTGTTTCCATTTCCTTACGAATGGGGCAACATCATTCTTTCTGATGGAAGCATAGAATTGCCATAAAGCCAGAAGTGGAGCTGTGACTCAAGGCCTAAAACATCACCCTTAAGTGAAAAAACTCAAGGACAGTGTCCAAGCCCTGAGTTTGATCCCCAGTATTGCGTGCGCGCGCGCACACACACACAGACACACACACACACACACAAACATTAACAACATTTGAAGGGTTATGCTTTTCACTTCAGCAATGTTATCTGTAGAGAAAACGTTTAGGTAATGGTGCATGCCTAAACTGTTTATTTTATTCATTATATCTATAATCATTCTAAACTTTGGTTGTTTTACCTCTGTTTTCCCACATGAATTTTAGGATCAGCTTTTCAATTTTTGCAAAAATCTCTGCTGATGTGGTTTTTTTTGGGTTTTCAGGTAGATTAAAGGGGTCCAGAAATTATTTAATGCCTCTATACATGATAATACTACTTCACTTATAATTATGAACAAATCTTATCTCTCAAAAAGCTTCCTGGTTTTATTGATATTTATACAGTTTCAACACTTAGTTTTGGCTAATAACTTTTAGTCTTTTTATATTAATAAGCCTTTTTTTTGTAAGCCATGGGGCTTGAATACTGGCCCTGGGTGCTGTCTCTGAGCTCTTCAGCTCAAGGGTACCACCTTAATCCATGAGCCACAGCACTACTTCCGGTTTTCTAGTGGTTAATCGGAGATAAGAGTCTCACAGTGTTTAGACCCCGAGCTGGCTTTGAACCTCAATCCTCAGATCTGAGCCTCCTGAGTAGTTAGGATTCCAGGCGTGAGCCACCGCACGCAGCTTAAGTGAATTTTGCATGTTAGCATCATCTTCTGTAACTAGCATATATTTAAGTCTGTACTGATTAGTTTGGTAATTTCATTGGGAATATTTGGTTTATTTTAATATAATCGCTTACAGAATTTGGTTTAGGATAATGTATATTACTTAATCACATATGTTCTATTTGAATCATTTGTTTTATACTTCTTACTTCCCTTCTTGCCTTTTAAATATTAGTCAACATTTTCTACTATTAATTATTACTGTTTCAGTAGTTTTGAAATTATTCCTAAAATGCTAGACTTATTCCAGTCCACACTTTCCTGGTTTCTAGAAAATGAGCTCCATTTATCTTTGTCATTTTTCTTCATCAACTTTGTAAATATTTTAGATTTAAATATATTTTAAACTCTATAATATCTTTGAGTCAGTGTTTCATCTCAATTTTGTGTATACTGCTGAGTCTCTCTTGTGTCCATCATGCCATTTCATTTTACTAGTTTCTTGTAGGCTCATTTTCCCTTTTTTTCCTGCAGAATTTGCCTTCCCTTCTTTTTTCCCACTTGCTTCCCTTCTCTCTCCCATTTCCTTTCTTCTCCATCCCTTCCCCTTCTGTCTTTCTGTTATTTCATTTTACTGGTGAGAAATTCCTTCAGTCCTTGTTGATTTGTAAGTCTCTTTATTTGTACATGTTATTGAGGAATGTTTTCTTCGGTGAAAAATTCGACATTGGTAGTTCTGTTTGCTTACTTCAGCCTTTTATAAATGTCATAACATTTCCCTCTGGATTATATTGTTTCTTTGGAGAAATCTGCCTTCAATTTTACAATTTTTCCTCTGAAGGGAAAGTTTCATTTCGTTGGATGTTTATCCTATTTTCTTTGACTATGTTGTGCCCTCATATAGGTTTCTGTTTGTTTATCCTATTCATGCTCACTCATTGGCTAATGCTCTACTTCCTAGGCCATGCTTCCAACCTCACCACTGAGATGGTTAATTCTATAGGTTTATATATTTCATTCTTTTTTTCAATTTTCATGATTTTATTTATTTTCCCATTCCTTCTTTACTCTCATTTGATTAGGTCCTATATGTCTCATGCCGCTTTATTTTTTTCTTATGGGTCAAGGGACTTGGTCTCTGGGCCTGGGTGCTGTCCCTTACCTCTTCAGTTCAAGGCTACCACCCTACCCTTGAGCCACAGTACCACTTCCAGTTTTCTGGTGGTTAATTGGAGATAAGAGTTACATGGTCTTTTGTGCATGGGCTGTCTTTGAACCGCGATTCTCAGATCTCAGCCTCCTGAGCAGCTTAGATTACAGGCATGAGCCACCACACCTGGCTGTTATTTAATTTTCATATGCTTCATTTTCAGTATTTTTAATTATCCTGGAATTCCCTAATACTGTGTTTTTTTGTACCCAATGCTTTATCCAAAAATGAACTAAGTTTTTAGTTTTTCCGTTGTAGGATATTCAATTGATTTCTAACTTATCAAATCTGTTTTAGTTCCTGATTCTTTCATCATTTTAAATTGTTCCTATTTTTAAAAAAATATTAACCATAGTTCATCTTAAAATCATTTTCTCATTATTTCAATATTCAGAGGATCTATGGATCTGCATCTCTGTATTTTTATTATTTATTGTATTTTTTACCTCCATATGTCTAGTTATTTTTTATAGCATGTCACATAACAAGCATATACAAGTCATAGACACTCCAGATGAGGTACTCTAGGAAAGATTCCATTTTACTCCTTTAAGGCACATAAGATCAAAGCATAAAAAATAACTAGAAATTTCTTCTCTGGATGGCTGGGAGTTTGGCCTAGTGGTAGAGTGCTTGCCTAGCATGCGCGAAGACCTGGGTTCAAGTCCTCAGTACCACATACATAGGAAAAAGCCAGAAGTGGTGCTGATGCTCAAGTGGTAGAGCTCTAGCCTTGAGAAAGTGCAAGGACAGTGCTCAGGCCCTGAGCTCAAGCCCAGGACCGGCCAAAAAAAAAAAAAAAGAAATTTCTTCTCTAGAAAGTAAGCACATAGTAGGTTTCTGTCATCCCTGAAAGATTGTGGAAGATCCAGATTCACAGTTTGAGGCCTGTTGAACTTTTCAATTATGGTTCATGAAGATTTCCTAAGGGTTGATTGGTTGATGGAGATTCACTGGAACTTTTTTTTTTTTGTCAGTCCTGGGCTTGAGCTCAGGGCCTGAGCACTGTCCTTGGACTTTCTCATGGCTAGAGCTCTACCACTTGAGCCTTAGCACCACTTCCGGCTTTTTTCTATGTATGTGGTATCGAGGAATCGAACCCGGGTCTTCATGCATGCTAGGCAAGCACTTTAACCACTAGGCCAAACTCCCGGCAAGATTCACTGGAACTTTTAGAAATGGTTTACTTAGTGTTGGTTCAGGGCCAGAAGTAAGTATATGTACAGTGGGAAAAATTTGCTCAGCAGTCGAATATTATCAATTTTTAAAATTTGTCATACTGGCTCCATCAAACTGCTAAAAATGTTGCTGGGTTTGCTTTCTACATAAGAGTCTCTTTGCCTAGGGGCCGCTAGTGTGGCCTAGTGGTAGAGTATTTATCTAGCATGCCTGAAGCCCTGGGTTTGATTCCTTGGTACCATATACACAGAAAATGCTAAAAGTGGTGCTGTGGCTCAAGTCGTAGAGCTCTAGCTTTGAGAAAACCCAAGACTGGTGTCTAGGCCCTGAGTTCAAGACCCAGGATTAGCGAAAAAACAAAAGGAGGAGTCTCTTTGCCTAAGATAAGCCTGATTCTCAGAGGAAAATGATTTGAAATTTATCAGCTCATTTTGGAGAAGTTTTCTGGTTCTTGGAACTTTTAAATTACCTAGCCTTTGTTTGCAATATAACGGAAAACCTTTAACATTTTAATTTTGTAAATTGTCAAGTTTTTGGCTAGTATTAGTAGATTTTGGCCTCTCACAATCTTTGATTCAGAAATTTTGAAGTATTTTTGGTATGATAATAACTAGGAATTGAATGCTTTTTGCTCAGATGTAGATCTAGGATGTGCTTTGTGTATTATTTGGCTCAGGTCTCTTTGTAGAAGTATTAGTTTATACACAACAATGTAATTCATGACTACTGCATTTCCTATTTGTTTTCCTATACTTAGAATTTTTTCTACCTTAATGTGTTAAACTATGTATGACCTCTACTGTAATTCTGAAGGAGAGTGATAATACAGGGCAATTTCTTCTCAACATAATCTCAAATAAAAGTAGTATTTTCAGTAAGTATGTTGTAGATATGTTGTTTCTATTAAGGAAATTCCACTGTATCCTTGTTTGCTATTTTTGAAAATGCTGGATATTAAATCTTATCACTGTTTTGTCTATGTCTTTTTGCAAAATCAAAATATTGCTCTCTTCTAAAATATTAATGTGGTGAATTACATTTAAATTTTTAAACCAGAATTGCTTTACTGGGATAAACACAACTAGGTCATGATGCATTAGACTTTTTATATGTTGTTAGATATGACTTTTAAATATTTTCGAGGATTTGTTCAAGATTATGAGTCAAAGCGGTCTTAAGGTCCTAGGACTTTCATGAGGTGCATGTTGCATTTTCTTCTCTTTTTAAAAATTGTTATTGTAAAGGTGATGCACAAAGGAGCTTACAGATGCATAAGTCAGGTAATGAGTACATTTATTTTGAATCATGTCAACACTTCCCTCATTTTCTTCTAGTTTTTCCTTCACAACCTCCTTTTCCCTACTAGCATAGCGTGTAATAAGGATCATGCTATATTTGTTCACCCTTGTTCCAACATTTCTATGCTTCCCCCTGCCCTCCCCCAAACAGATAAAGTTACATTCAAGACAAAATGTGTGGAAATAAAAACAGAGACGAACAAGAAAGCAAAAACAAAAATCAAAACAAATGCATCCTCCAGTTTCCATTTCTTGGAGTTCATTCTGATGAACATCCTTTTCTATAATCATATGCACATAGTTATTAAGCCATTGTGATCCTCTCTTAAGAATATCTTCCTTTAGCCTCAGTGTGTGAATGTCCAGAATCCTGTGTACTTTATCATGCCCTGATAGTCACCTATTTGATAAGGGAGGAAAAACATAGGATGGAAGAAAGTCTCCTCAGTAAATGATGCTAGCAAAATTGTCTATCCACATGCAGAAAAATGAAGCTAGATCTTTATATATCACTCTGCACCATAATCAGTTCTAAATGGAACAAACACTTCAATGTAAGGCCAAGTGCCATGGAAATATTAGAGGAAAGGGTAGGGAAAACACTTGGGCTCATAGGCATGGGTGAAAACTTCCTAAGTAAGGATCTAGAATCACAACAAATCCCAGAAAGACTGGATAAACGGGATTATATGAAACTAAAGAATTTATGCACAGCAAAAGACGTAGCTAACAAAATAAATAACCCATAAAATGGGAAAAGATCTTTACCAGTCAAGTATCAGACAAGGGCTTCATAGCTAAAATATACTAATTAAAGCCCCACAAAATAAACCCTCAAAAAATAACAATCCCATTAATAAGTGAGCTAATGCATTAAAGAGAGGGCCTAGTGGTAGAGTGCTTGCCTACCATGCACAAAGACCCAGGTTCAATTACTCGGTATCACACACATAGAAAAAGCCAAAAGTGGTGCTGTGGGTCAAGTGATAGAGTGCTAGTCTTGATTCAAAAGTCCACTGATAGTGCTCAGGCCCTGATTTCAAGCTCTGGGACTGGCAATAGATTTAAATAAACAAAAAGGAATGGCCAATAGATACAGGAAAAAAAATGTTCAAGATTCCTGGCCATAAAAGAAATGCAAATGAAAACAATACTGAGATTCCAACTCAGCCTAGTTAGAATGGCCATTATCAAGAAAAGAAATAAAAGATGCTGTGGGGATGCGGCTAAAAATGAAGGGCATTTTCCTTATTGGTAAAAATCGCAAATTGCATCACAGAATTTTGACCTACATTTTCTCCATGAGAAGAGTTTAGTCTCCAGTCTTTTCAATAGATGTTGACATCAGACCTTTGATAGCTCGTGCCTATAATACTAGCTACTCAGGAGTCTGAGATCCAAGAATCTGTTGGAAGCCAGTCCAGGCAGAAAAGTCTTTGAGGCTCTTATCTCCAATTTAATCAAAGAAACAGCTCTATGTGGCATTTTGAGTCATGTGGTAGAGTGCTAGCCCTGAGCAAAAGGAGCGCAGAGACAGTGCCAAAGCCCTGAGTTCAAGCCTCAGGACCAGCAGTAAAAAAAAATTCCATATGATCACTTTCATTTGTTAGTGAGATACATTAAAATACAATGCATGGAATGAAATCTGTGCATATTATACAAGGGTTGAACAAACGGATTGTCATGTGAGTACCAAATTCCTCTGTATCTTTCCAGTCACTTTCCCTTGTTCCTACACTTCCTATTATTTCTCTACAGGGAATCAAAATGCATATCTATGCATATATATGTGTATGTGCTATATCATTATGTTAATATACAGCTCATTGTGATTCTGTATCTCTTTCTGATCTGTTATTTATTATTTGTGACATTGGGAGGTTGAATAGAGTCTTATACATACAAGGAAAGCACATTATCACTTGAGCCATACCACCAGCCTGGCTTGTTATGCTAATACTTAATCAAACCAGTTTCATTTATACCTTTTGATGGTCTGTGTTATACTTCTTTACATCTATGTATGTATGTATCTATCATCTATCTCTCCCTCTCTCCCTCCCTGCCTCCCTCTCTCTGTCTCTGTCTTTCTTTGTCTCTCGCTCCATTGCAGATCCTGTTAAAGTATTTTTCCCTTTTTTGTGGGTCCTGGGGCTTGAACTCAGCCTGAGTGCTGTCCTTGAGCTCTTCAACTCAAGGCTACTGCTCTTCCCGAGAGCCAAGCCCCACTTCCCATTTTCTAGAAGTTAATTGGAGATAAGAGTCTCAGGTACTTTTGTGCTTGGACTGGCTTTGAACCTTGATCCTCAGATCTCAGACTCCTGAGTAGCTAGGATTACAGGCGTGAGTCACCATGCCCCAGATTCCCCCCCATTTTTTTTACTTAAGTACTTTTAAATTGTTTTACAGAATTCTTTGTGTGTGTGTGTGTGTGTGTGTGTGTGTGTGTGTGTGTACGTGCCTACACACGTGTGCACACACCAATACTGGAGCTTGAACTCAGGACTTTGTATTCTTTCTAAGATTCTTCTGCTCAAGTCTGCTCAGCTACCGCATGGATTACACTTCCACTTTTGACGTTTTGCTTATTAGATGGAGACAAGGGTCTCATGGATTTGTCTGTTTAATCTGGCTTCAAACTTCAATTCTCACATTTCAGCATCCTAAATAGTTAGGGTTACAGCCATAAGCTACAGGTGCCTTGCTCAAAGAGTTATTTATATACTGTGACTGTAAGGGTATTTTTCACATATATGTAATTGTAAATACTTTCTAGGTCTTTGTATTTAGTAAACAAGTAATGTAGCAGTTAAACTGTGACTGTCTCCCATTTTACTTTAGGTTGCAGTTCAGGGCCTTCTTCACACTGTGATCCTTCTATCGAGCACTCACCTGCTGTTAGTATAGATGTATACCATTACTGCTCATGTTTTTATTTGTTCACATGGGGTCCTATTACTGTTTGTGTGTGAACTGGACTTCAACTGTGATCCTTGTGATCTTGGCCTTCTAAGTAGCTTAGATTACAGGCAGGAGCCAATGCACTGTCACAGTGTATTTTGCTAAATATTACCTTTCTGTGAAGCCCAGTAAATTATTATTTTCTTTTCTAGATATTTTTCTTATCCCGTGCCCAATAAATTATTGCCTAACCTAAAGCATTAAGGAAAGTTTTCTGTTTCCATTTAGAATTTTTATAGTGTCACCTTTACATTGATAATCTGTGATCAATCTCAAACTAATGTTGGAGTTTGTGAGAAAAGTTAAGATTTACTTTTTCCAAAAAAGTGTTTTCAGATAAACACTTCTGACAGTTTAAAGCCAGCCTAGGCAGAAAAGTTGATCATAACACTCATTTCCAGTTAGCCAAAAAAAAGGGGGGGGGCTCATGTGATACAGTGCTAATCTCCAGCAAAATGTTACGTGACACCGCTGACTTCAAGTCCCAATAATGCCACCAAAAGAGAAGGATTTTACTCTTTAGGCATTTAAGTATAAGGAAGTACAGGAATTCTTATGACTAAACTATAAGGTTTCCAAAGCAAAGATTTCTTTAGTATACAGCAATCTTTTTGTTGAATAAATAAACTATAGCTGAAGTCTGTTTAAAAAAATTGCTTTTTCCTTCATAGGACTAATTGCTTGAACATCACTTACTATGAAAATTTTATTATCTGGAGTTGAAATACTTTGAGAAGTATTTTAAAGTAAATGGATGATGCCTATTTTTGAACTACTTTGTGTCACTTACCCATTTTTTCCTATATTATTGCCACACTTGTGAATGTATATCTATGTAAGTTTTTAAATAAAATAGCTTAAATTTTACAAATTTGTTATTCTTTTTCAAAATGGTTTTAGATATTCTAAGAATTTTATATTTTCAAAAATTAAATTCTTGTCAATTTCTAAGCAGTATCGTAGGTTTGAAAATGTTTTCATGAAAATCTTGTTTGGTAATTGCGTGAAGTTTTTGTTAAATACAAAGATAATTGACACCTAAGTAATATTAAGCCATAACTCAATTTTATAAACCATTTTTGTCATTAAGTTTATGTAGTTTCCCATGTAAGGATGTTAAATATTTTAGGCTGCTGACTCTTCATTGCTATTATGAATCTAGTTCCTTAAAAGTTTAATTTCAGGCTAGGAGTGTGGCCTAGTGGTAGAGTGTTTGCTTAGCATGCACAAAGCCCGGAGTGGATTCCTCAGTACCAGATACACAGTAAAAGCCAGAAGTGGTGTTGTGGCTCAAGCTCTAGCCTTAAGAAAGCTCATGGACAGTGCACAGCCACTGAGTTCTAGCCCCAGGATGGGCAAACAAAATTTTACTTTCAATTATTGCAAATAAACTAAATGTAACAGTTTTATATATTGATTTTGCATACCATATTATGAATATTTGTAGCATGCTTATATATTTATTTGAAGTTTTATGTATAAATATATCTATAACTATGAATTTGGTCTTCTATACGTGTTCATTTTGACCAATTGAACTTTTAAATGTTAAATATTTGGTCATGGATTTGTTTTGGTTATTTTTTTTCTAAATTGAGACTGACAAAAATAATTATGTATATTTTCACTTAGGAATACATAGCAGAGAGATGAAGTCAACCTAACTAGCACACACACACACACACACACACACACACACACACACAATCACTTCACCTACTTTCATTTAATTTTTTTATTGTTACTATAAAGGTGATGTACAAGAGGGTTAGACTTACCTAACTCTGGTAATATATACATTTCTTTTTGAATAATATTACCCTATTTATCATTTTAATATCGTGAAAAACACTTAAACAATTTCAAGCAGCTTCATTATTAGCACTATGTACTATGCTGTGTAGAAAAATAAGTTCCAACTGCATACTCATAACATTTTCCTCTCCATTATCTTTTCGGTGTGCTCATTTCATTTCCCCTGTAAATACTTACAAGTGGGATTGCATTATCACATGGACTTTTTCTGAGGAACTGCAGAAATGTCTGCCCTCACGTACTCTTAGCACTTACCACAATGATAGCCGTTATCCTAGCTTATATGATGTTCTATTTTTCTACTACGTGTGAGTAGTCACAGTTAAAGACGAAACTAACATTCAGTTTAGATATTTGTGGGTGATGACATTGCATTATAGTATCTTTTGTAGCATTGAGTTGTGTGAATTTCAAATATATATATATGTATATATATATATATATATATATATATAGAGAGAGAGAGAGAGAGAGAGAGAGAGAGAGAAACAATATTGATTCTTTGAGTACTGTGGTTTCCCAATTTTAATCTGAAAGATGGCTTCAATCTCTTAGTTTCCTTTGTAATACAGAGACCATTTAATTTGATATAGTCCATAATGACAAAACACCATTCCCATGAACAGTGTCAGAAAAAAAATCCTATTTTGTTCTGGGAACTTTAAAGAGTCAACTGTTACAATGAAGACTAATCCATTTTGATTTATTCTTTGTGCATCGTCTATGATAAAGTTTCAGTTTCATTCGTTTCCATGTAGATATGTCCTTTCCCCAGCAACAATACTTTAATGGAGTGTTCTTTCTCCACTCTATATTTGTAGCATCCTTGTAAAGATCAACTGACCATGTATGGTATGCTTATATCAGGTCTTCTATTTCCATTGTATTCTTGTATTCATACCAGTGTCATACTGCTTCAGTGATGGTAGCTTCAAATCAGAAAGAATGATGTTTCTAGTTTTGTTTTCGCTTCCCCTCAAGATAATTTTGTCTATTTGTGATTGTACAAACTTGTGCATATGCCTGTTTCCATAATTTCATTTTAGAATAATTTACCAATTTTGTCTAAAATATACTTTTTATGTTGATCATTTTTGTTTGCATCTATTCTAAATTTATTTGTTAGTTCTGACAGGTGTTTGCAGAGTGTAAGATTTTGGTTCTATATAAAATCATGTTATTTTCTTGGGTAGAAGTGGTTCATGTCTGTAATACAAGGTACTCAAGTGGCTGAGATCTAGAAGACAGTGGTTCCAAACCTGCTCAGGAAGAGTCCCTGGGAATCCATTTCCAGTTAACCAGCAAAGGGCCAGGATGAAGTTCAAGTAACAGAATAGCAGCTTTGAATAAACAAGCTCCTTGAGCGCAAGGCCCGAAGTTGAAGCTCCATAAAGTAAATTTATGGATAAGGAAGTATATAAAATATAAATAAATAAATAGGTCAAGAAAATATTCAGTTGAGGAATATTGCCTGCACTTTAAAAATTGAATGTTTGAGAGGGACTAATATAATTCATCTTTAAAGTTTTAGCAGTACTCCATACTAGTAAAATTTACTTGTATATGCTCTATTCCTATTTTCTGGGTCTTCATGATTGAGCCTTAGTAGGTGGTATCTTCCTAAAAATTTAGTAATTTCGTGCCTGCTTTTTGTCTGTCGTGAGGCTTGAACTCTGGGCCTGGGTGCTGTCCCTGAACTGTTCAGTTCAAGGTTAGCACTCTACCACTTGAGCTACAGCACCACTTCTGGTTTTCTGGTGGTTAATTGGAGGTAAGAGTCTTACAGGCTTTTAAAAAATTGTATTTTATCGTTGGGATAATGTATAGAGGGTTTACAGTTGTATTCGTCAGGTAGTGAGTACATTACTCCTCAAACCTTGATACCCATTCTCATGTTTTTGTCCCTCCTTCCCCTCCCAATCTTCTTGTTTTCCTCCTTTCAGGCCCTATTTCAAATAAACAAATAAGTGTATATATAACATATCAGGTAATAAAGTCAGATACAGTAACCACATAAATGGAAAAAAGAGAAAAAAATCACATAGTACATTAAAAACAACACTCACAAAGATAAATCCTTATTTCCATAACCTAGAGTTGATTTCGTGTAGTCTCATCCTGTATGACCACATGTACATAGATTTTGAGGTATTGTGATCCTCTGCTGGGAGAATCCTAGATGTGTACGAATTATTACAAATAAGATTTTTCCAAGTCTTTTCCATTTCCTTACGAATGGGGAAATATCATTCTTTTTCATAGCAGCATAGAATTCCATTGTGTATAAGTACCACATCTTCTTGATCCATTCATCTACTGAGGGGCATCAGGGTTGGTTCAATATCTTAACTATGGTGAATAATGATGCAATGAACATTGTTGTGCTATTGGCTTTGGTATGTCCTTGTTTCGGGACATTTGGGTAAATAACAAGGAGTGGAATTGCTGGATCATAAGTGAGCTCTATGTTTAGTTTTTTGAGGCACTGCCATACTGCTTTCCATAGTGGTTGAACGAGTTTGCACTCCCACCAACAGTGTAGTAGTGATCCCTCCTGGCCACATCCCCACCAGCATGTGTTGTAATTAGATTTCTTGATCATGGCCATTCTAACTGGAGTGGAATCTTAAAGTTGTTTTGATTTGCCATTTTTTTATGGCCAGAGATATCGAGCATTTCTTCATGTGTCTATTGGCCATTCTTATTTCTTCTTCTGAGAAGACTCTCTTTAAGTCTTTGACCCATCTTTTTTTTTTGCCAGTCCTGGGCTTGAGCTCAGGGCCTGAGCCCTGTCCTTGGACTTTCTCAAGGCTAGAGCTCTACCACTTGAGCTTCAGTACCAGTTCTGGGTTTTTCCTATTCATGTGGTACCGAGGAATCGAACCCGGGTGTTTGCACATGCTAGGCAAGCACTCTACTACCAAGCCAAACTCCCGGCCCTGTCTTTGGCCCATGTTTTAATGGGATGGTTGTTTCTTTGGAGATGAGTTTTGGAGTGATTCAATTTTTTGAGCTTTTGATATATTTTAGATATAAGGCCTTTGTTGTATGGTTAGTGAAGATCTTCTCCCACTCTGTGGGCTTTCTAGTTAGTTTGCTAGCTATGTCCTTTGGCATCCAGAAGCTCTGCAGTTTAATGCAGCCCCACTTATCCAGACTTTCTTTGATTTGTTGTGTTTCTGGATCTTTATTAAGGAAGTTTTCACCTGTGCCAAGGAGACCTAGTGTATCTCCTATTCCTTCTTGTAAAATTTTCAGTGTATCTGCTTTTACCTCCAAGTCTTTGATCCATTTGGAATTAATCCTGGTGCAGGGTGACAAAGAAGGATCCAACTTTAGTTTTCTATAGGCGCTTAACCAATTCTGCCAGCACCATTTGTTAAAGAGGCTGTTTTAGTTCCATGTCATTTTTCTGCCTCCCTGATGGAAGAATAGGTAGCCATAGGTCGGTCTGGGTCACAGACTTTTGAGCCAGGGCTGGCTTTGAACGTTTTGAATGGTGATCCTCAGATCTCAGCCTCCCGAGTAGCTAGGATTTCAGGCATGAACTATTGGCACCAGGTTCCCCAGTATTTTTATTTACTAGTATTTCATTGTTCATAATAGTTTCGTAGAAACCTTTGGCTTTTTTAGTATCATTTATATTGTATCCTCTTTCATTTATTTTAGTCTTGCCTTTTTTTATTTATATTGTTCAGTCTTTTTTTTTTTTTACCTGTCCTAGGGCTTGAACTTAAGGCCTCGGTGCTGTCCCTGTGTTCTATTTGCTCAAGGCTAGAATTCTACTACTGTGCCATACCATCACTTCTAACTTATTCTGTGATTTAGTTGGAGAAAAAGTCTCACAGAGTTCTTGAAAGAAGAATTTTTTCCAGTGCTTTTGGAGGGAGTATTGTCCTGCCATTCACCTTGATTTAGACTTCTGGCCTCTAGAACTATGACAGAATAAATTTCTGTTGCTTTATGCTACCAAAATTATGACAGGCCTAGGAGATGAGTATAACAACAATTTGCCAGTTTATTGTGTTTCTTTTTGTCAGTTTAATAATTCAGTAAATTTAGTGGACATTTATGAAAACCATTCCACACATAAAAATATGCCTGTGCAGGAAGAAGTCTGCATATTTTTATGTGGCTAAATATACATGTGCTTGCCGCTATGTACAACTTACATGTTGTTTTGATAAACAAATGTACTGAGCATGGAGTCTAGCAATGTGGACAATGGTCTTAAGTGTATCATTAACTCAGTCATCGTGAGTTTGTGTGAGCTTAGTTATTCTTCAGTCCAATGTCTTCTTGTAAAATGAGATAGTTACTTCAATGGTTTCTTTCAGCTCAGTAACTCTAAACATACAAGTCTCTATCTCTTTGCACAATAAGTTTATAGATAAATGCTTTGTAGAAAGGTAGGCTTTCACTACATGTTTCTCACTGAGAAGGAATAAAGAGCATTAGGAATTTAGGTGGAGAAACAACAGAAGATAGTTTCAATAGAAATGATGTATTATGGAAAGAATTTTAAATGTCTACTATGTCTTAATCATTGTATGTATTTTGAGGCAAAAGTATTTGAATTGCCTTTCTGTCACATGCCTTTGCTTCTTTGAATAAATGGGCTGGGAATCATAATATGAGGGTTTGATTAAGAAATGTTTTATGGTAAGCCAGGAGTGGTGTTTCCGGCCTTTTAATCCTAGTTACTCAGGAAGCTGACATCTACGGATCATAGTTTGTAGCCAAGTTATGCAGGAAACTCTGTGAGACTCTTATGTGGAATTAAGGATTTTAAGAAAAGCTGGAAATGGAGATGTGATAGAGCACTAACGTTGAGCGCAAGCATTGATAGACACAACTGTCACCCAGAGATCAAGACCCCAGGACTGGCACACAACAAAAGAAAACACAAATGAGACATTTTGATTCTAATCATTATAGATGAGTAGAAGTTAAATGCTTTGTGACTAGAAGAAACTCTTTACTCCCATGTCCAGATTCCTGTTTCCCCTGAAGCATGGCTAGTGAAATGTTAAGACAATGTGATTTGGACTCCCATTTGGAGAATTATCTTTGTATAGCCTTTGAAATTTGATAAAACTAGCTTATTAGTCACACAAAAGAATTTCATTTTACCTTTTCCATACATACATACATACACTGTCCCCTGATGAAACTTACTGCCTTTATCACTTTCCTTTATTCCCCTTCTCCACTTCTTGAAAGAATTTCAGCTAGTTTCATTTTTGTACTTTCATTCGCCTATATGAAGTAACTCAACTGCATTAGCTATGCTTTGTCCTCCCTTTCACTGTCCACCCTCCCACAGATATGTACCTCCAACGCAACTCATTTTTCACTTCTGTCATTCTTTTTGTGTAAATATGAATTGTACAAAGGGGCTTTACCATGGCATTTCACACATGCTTATTTTATACTTTTGCCAGTTTAACTTCCTCCATTGCTTTTTCCTTTCTGTGTCCCTCATGTCCCTGTTATTCAACAGCTTTCAGTGAGTTTCCTTATGATCTTGTATGCAGTCTTCCAACATAGAAATCAAGTAACTTGATATTATTGATCTCATAGTATTCTCTTGCCCTGTCCCTCTCTGCATCCTCACATCTTCCTACAGTTATATACAATCATGTATATATATGCATACATACATACATTGTTTCAATCATATGTATATACACACACACATAGGTGTGTACAAATGGAAGATATGTCCTACAACTGGTGCATAGGTACAAAGTGTGGTGTCATATATACAATGAAATATTACTCAGCCATAAAACAGAATGAAATGATGGCTGTCAGTGATATTGTGGGTTTTATTGTAAGGAAGAAGTTACTACCAATTCACGTGCAAGTTTCCTTTCTTTTGACATCTGGAGAGGGTGTTTCAAATAATCTGTTTCCATAACCCTTTAGGTACCTATTTAAGGTATTGCAGAGTGGAACATAGATCTCTCCCACCAAAAGTAACATGGCGATTTTCTGAGCAGAGCTCAAAGATATCTTATTTTGTTTTAGTCTGTTTGCAGCTCATGTTGCATCATTACTGCCATTTGGCTAGTTAGGTATTTCTTCTTTTGCCACAACAGCAACAAAATTGTTTACTATTTTTTGATCAATTTTCTTCCCATCTATCTTCTTTTTTCCCATGTAAACTTGTAAGTCATGTCACAGCATTCCTCACATGTGGCTTCCCTTGTGTATTTTTTCAAAGGAAAACACCGTGGTGGGTGTTGCTGCTTGTGTAGCTTGCTGGCAATTAGGAAATGGGTCCACAGTACTAGTTGCTTGAGGGTGGGGTGGAACTTAGGTCATTGGGGGATCTGGGGCTGAACTCTTTCTTCCTGAAGAAGTGTGGATGACAACCGTTTTCATGTACATTTTTAGCTCTTTAGTATCCACAGAGATGGAATCTGAGCAGACAGGCTTATCAGACATTTATCTGGAGCCTGGGTTAGAAGGCACGCCCATAGGGATGGAAGGGAGAGAGGAAGGGAGGAGAGGAGGAAGCTCACTCTCCCTTCGCTCTGGAGGAAGCAAGTAAGCAACACACAGCTGTCACGGTAATCTAGACTTCTTTTATCCTTCTATTCCCACCGTCCCTTTCACTCTGTTTCTCCTTCTCCTTGTTTCTCCCGCTCTTCCTCTTCTCCCCTTTCTTTCTTTACTGGAAACCTTAAAGAATAATGTTAGTTCAATCTCTCTAAAGCCTGGCAGCCCTGTGGTATTCCGAGCCCAGCAGTGCTGCCCGCGTGCTTAGCACCAAGCAGTGGTGAACCTAAAGGCAGCCAAGAGGGAGGGAAAAGGGGAGGAGAGGAGGGGGAAAGAGGTGGTGGGGGGGGAGGAAGCTGAGAGAAAGGGGAGAAAGACAGAGGAGAGAGAGAGAGAAAGGGAGGGAGAGACAAGAGAGGGAGGGTGAGGTAGAGAGGGAGGGAGGGAGAGGGAGAAGCGTGAGCGCGCGCAAGCTAGCGAGCAAAGCAGATAGACAGACCCAGAGAGGGACCAGGAGAGAGACCCAGAGAAAGACAAGAAGCAGCCGAGCGGTGCCCAGGCTGCTCAGCCTCCAACTTGTTTCAGTTCATTCATCCTTCTCTCTGGTCGGCTTTGGCAAGTGTTTGTGGCGCTGGGTAAGAGACATGATGTTCTTCCTTCCCCCTCCCCCCCAAGCTCGGGGCTCCTTTAGCGAACGCATCTCTCCCCTCCCCGAGAGTCTCCTTGGGTTGCTCGAGGAGGCGAGACGGTCTCTGCAGCTGTGCTGCTATCCTGGGTTCCCTAGCAGGGCTGGTGGAAGCCCAGAAGGCGGCATCTGGGCTGGGAGGCACTAGGGTAGAAGCTGCTTTTGCCAAGGGGCTTGGCGATGTGTGTGCTCTGGTGCTGTGAATCGCGATTTGCCTCATTGTCAGTGAATTGTTTTGTTCCTCTTTGTAAGCAGGTCAGCATTGACCTTGCAAATTGCTAGGGGGGGGATGGCTGTGGGGGGAGACAGCTGCTGCAGAAAGCCATGGAGTAGCCCCTAGCCAGAACAGACAGCACTGCCGTGACCCCCTAGACAGCCCGAGGCACTGAGGATGGGGTAATGGCTGGAGCTTCCTCCCTCCTTTAACTCTTTCTCTGCAGCTGAGATCTGGCTGCTGGGAAGGGAAGGTGGAGACCAGGCAGCCCCTACTCCGTTTCCTTATTGCCTTCCCACTCACAAGTGAGTGGAAAGTTGTAAATAGCTGCTTCCCTAAAAGCAGGTGAGGACCTCCCCCACCTTTCTTTAAAAGGCTTACTTGGGGTTGGGCCTGAGTTCAGCCACAAACTTAGGACAGTCTCTGAGGGAATCCCTTATACCTGCTGACCTCCTAGCCCAAGTACTTGCTTCCACAAGCAAGACCCTGCATTCAGGTATTCAGGTATCCCATTACGTCCCACTGGTGGGCATCACAGTGGGTCCAGCTGTATCCTTGGTCGAGAGGAAACACCTGATGGTTTATCTGGAGCTAGCTCTCCACTTTGCTGCCTTTCAGAACCTGCGTGGGGTGGGGAGGGGGCGTTGGGTGAGGGCTTGAGGAGCCAGGCTTTGCATCTGGAAGGGGGAGGCTTGTTAAAGCTCAGCAGCTTGGATTTGTCTCACGCTATTGTGGCCCCTTGGAACTGGCATGGGAAGGGCTCTGCAGGCTTCACAGAAGCTTCTTGAGCCAGTGACACCACCATGCCCTCGAGAGTCATTATGGCATTAAGAATGCTAACAGATACTATTGTTCACGAATGAATGTGTTTCTGGTCTTGGGTTGAAGGTTCATTGTGTATTGCTGTATTTAATTTTCATGTCCACCCTATGATAGAGATGGTGTTATTATCCTTGGTTTGACGAAGAAACTGAGGCACAGTGAGGTTAAGTGACTTATTCAAGATGACAGAGCACAGAGTGTTCTGATTACAAATTCAAACAGAAACAAGCTGATGCCAGAACTCATGGGGGTTTTAACATCAAGTGTCCACACTCCTTGGGAAGAAATTTGCACCTTTGTTGAGCAACTTTAAGTACAGTGGCAAGGGGGAAGCTGTCTCTTGACAAGGTCTTTTCTACAAATCAACACTGTAGCATTTCTGTACGGTAACATGAACAATAGGAATGTCTACCCTCAGTGGTATCAGACCTCACCTGGACTTTGTGGTGAAGCTGCCTGGAAGGTTTCATTTGGCCAGTCTGTGTTCCTGTGGAAATGCCTAGAGAGACTTTATTTTCCCATTCCATATTCAGCTGTTAGCCTTTCCTGTTCTTATTTCCAGACAGCCTGAAGCCATCCTGAGCTGAAAATTTAAGACTACAAAAACCTTGGAATTGGAAGATTCCCTAAAACTCATTAAGCTTTACTTCTCTACCCAGCTCTTGAATTTGTCCTAAGCGTCCAATTTGTTGACTGATTTCTATTTGTACTCCCTGCAGTTGTAGAGAACTTATTAGGTGGCTCTGTATTTTTGAGCAAGTCTGATTGTCAGGAAGTAATCTCCATTTTAAACAACAACAAATCTGTCTCCCTATAGCTACTGCTCATTGGTTCTTTGGGACTATCTGGAACAAATTTGCTTTTTCTTCCCTTAGTTGACAATTAGAGTCATACTTCTCCCTCGAGCCTCAGATCTGACAAGATCATAAAGTGAAGTATCATCACTAATCATGTTCTGGAGACTAGACTTTATTAATATGGCCCAATAAGCCACTTACCAGCCACGCACTGGTGCTATGGGTCTTTGTCAAGCAGCCCCTATAGCATATATTGTCTTTGGGAGAGCTTGCCATCTTGCCATCTGGGGTTAACTTGATGGCTGGAACAGTCTTTGAATTCCAAACACCAAGGAAGGATTGGTTCTAGTCCTTCTAAAGCCTCAGAATATCCATGTAGGAGCCAAGCAATAGGTCCATGGGTCGATTTCCAAGTCAGGAATTAATGGCAGTTATGACAAAGAAGATGCTTGAAATACTGTTGGTTCAAGGCTCCACAGAGCCTCGACAAAACTGGTCTATCACCAAGTATCTCAGAACAAGGGCATCACTAAAGAGATAGAAGTGAGCATGCCTTGTGCCAGAGCACAGGGCTGTCAGAGGTTTTTGCAAATCTGGGTTGTGTTCGTGGTGCTAGGAGCATGCCAGTGTTCTTCGACACAAGATTTTCCATGACTGTCATCTATAAATCCTCCCAGGGTCGTTCAAATACTGCATTCTCTCTCTGAAGCAAGTCATACATTCTCGGGGTTATTAAAAACTTCAGAAATCATGCTGGCCAGTGCTTGTCAAACCTTCCTGAGAACAAAATGTTGCTTGGGATGCTGTTACTATGCTCATTTGGATTAAAAGGTGTAGGGTGGGGCCTGAGCTTTTGTGTTTTAACACGGTGCCAGAGATCCTTCTACTCCTGTTCCACTGACCACACTTCAAGGAGCAAAACTCTATTGTAGTGCTTGTCAAACTTTCTTAGCCAATTCCACGACCTGGGCTTTGTGTTCTTGACATTTATAATTTGATGGAGGAAGAAGCTATTTTTCATCAAATCGTACAACCATGGCATTTCAGTCAGGGATAAATACTAAAATGGAGGCAAGGATATGTAAATATCTTACAAAAATGGACCAATCTGGGTATTTAAACAAAGATCACTTGAGAACAGAATACTGAGGCAAGAAAATGGTAGAGGGAAACTTACGTTCAGGTCCTGAGATGAGAGAAGCATAATGAATTCAAGAATCTGAATACAAGTGGCTGTGGCTAGAGAGGTTCATTGTACTAGTGTCAGTCTTTGGTTCAGAATTATGTGGTCTTATTAAAGGATTTGAAACAGGGTGGCTGATGCAATCTAAGTTGCATTAATTCAATAGAGGGTTACTGAGTGCTCTCTGCCAAAGACAATGTTGGAGATACAGAATAAGTTAGAATCATGGAATATTACACAACCACAAAAAAATCATGTAATTTGCAGGAAAAATGGGAGTAAATGGAAATCATGTTGAGAGACATAAACCAAAATGAAAAAGTCAAATGTCATATTTTTTGCTTACTTATGGTAGCTAGACTTAAAGGAAATGCATATTCTTGGACAAGCATTTGTCCATGTGTGTATAATATACACATATGTGTCCATGCATACATAAAATGATGATCCTATATATATATCTACATCCTGTATGCACACATATGTATATAATAATATGTCTGTGTGTCTGTGTATGTGTGTGTTCTGTTTAGGGGATTGAGGTGAAAGTGGAGAAGGAAAAGTAGTTGAGTATAATCCAAATATATTGTGCCTTATTCTGATGAAGATATAGCATATATGCATGTCTGAAATATATGGTAAAATCCCTTGGTGCAATTAATATGTAGTAAAATTCAAGTGACACGAATGTAAACCAGGCTTTGTTGGAGGTGGATGTCAGCAGGGGAGGGAAGGCTAATGCAGAGAGTGAATGAGAGGAAAAGTGCTCTAAGGAGTTTGCATATCTGCAACTAGAAAAATGAAGTGCTTGCCTAGCATGCATGAAGACTTGTGTTAGATTCCTCAGTACTACGTACATAGAAAAAGCCGGAAATGGTGCTGTGGCTGTAGACTTGACAAAACCCAAGAACAGTGCTCAGGCCCTGAGTTCAAGCCCCAGGACTGGCAAAAAATAGTTCCCAGAAAGGAGATGCTTCATTCATTTAGTGCACAAACATTTACTGAATACATAGTGTTTTCTAGGCACAGATTGTACAATATTGAAGAAAACAGGATTGGTGCCATCTTAGGGCTCATGGAGAGCTAGATATTATTTTACAACGGACTTAACTAGTCACACATTGTGACTCCTGTGTAAAGGAAATGTAGTCTGCTTTAAGCAGGAAGATGGCAGTGGGGTGCTGGTGGCTACCCAGGAGATTGAAATCTGAAGATCATGGTTCACAGTCAGCCTGGACTGGCAAGTCTGTGAGACTCCTATTAACCAGCAAGACACAGAGGTGCACATGAGCACCAGCATTGAGCCAAAAAACTAAGGCACAGTGCCCAGGCCCAGAGTATAAGCCCCAGGACTGGAACACACACACACACACACACACACACACACACACATGCACGCACAGTAGTCAGCATTACTGGCCTTTGCAGAAGTATTGAACACGGACTAACACTCGAGTTTCAGATAGCCCTTCCCCCTCTGAAGCTCACAGGCTTACTTAAGTTGGATGAGGCATAACCATTCTGCAGATGTCTAGCAGATGATTTTGCTGCAATGGTAAAGAAATATAGAGGTCTCCCAGACCCAGGTATATGAGAGCACAAGCTTCCTGAAAAACTAGATGTGTTACTGTAGCTTAATTATAAGTCTCAATAAGCCAATACTTTTCTCATACCCTCTGACTGTCCATTCAGCAATTTTTTAAAAGCAGACATTTCAATGAAAAAATTGTGTATTAGAATCCTTCATACAATGGAGTCCTGACAGCATACTTTATGGTTTTGTTTTGTGCCTGTTTTGTTGCTTAAACTCAGGTTCTCATTGAGCTTTTAATCTTAAGTTTGCTGCTCTACTGCTTCAGCCACGGCTCCAATTCTAGTTTTTTCTCTCTAGTTTTTGGTAGGAGGGATAATTAATTAAGGATAAGAATCATATGGAGTTTTCTGCTCTGGCTGGCTTTGAACTTCGTGCCTCAGATCTCAGCTTCCTGAGTAGCAAGGATTATAGGTGTAAGCCTGACAGCAGAGATCCTAATGTAGTCTTGGATACTTAGTTTCTTATGGCAAATCCCTTGTCTCATTTGAGCCTCAAGTTTCTTTAAGTACAAAATGAGGCACTTTGAGCTACACTTAAGAGATTTTATAAAGACCTTACTAGCTATACATTTATCAAGTTCCTGCTCAATTCTATCCTATCATCTCGTGGTCCTGTGAAGATAATACAAGTTCAGCCACTTTAACAATAGAATTTTGTAGGTTGCTAACTACAGATAAAGTCTTCAGAGGGTTTGGGAAAGAACCTGGGATAGGCTTCTTCAAAGAACTGACTAGCTTCTCCAATCTGTAGTACAGTGTGTTATTAAGTAATATTTCTATTACTGTTAGTTTGAAATAAAACAGAGTTGCAGAGATAAAACGGTGCAGGGTACTGTGCAATAAAACCTAGGTAGTTATCTCTTTTTTATACTGAAATTTAATGGGCCAGACAGTCTCTTCCCAGGGGGAATAGCCTGGTTGGTAATAGAAAACCATTTTTAGAGTTGTTCTTGCAACATGATTTTAAAGGCGTTGATATCTGAACACAGTGTGTCTCCTCACTGATACATAGAAAGCAGAATACAAATCTTCAGGATGTTTATTTTCAAGGGTGATTTCTTAAAAAGAGCAAATATTACATAGACTTTTTGAAGGGAAGGGGATGTGGCAGGAGATGGAATTATGTAAACGACCCCAGAATAAAATAACTTGGCAAAATAGAACAAGAAGAGCTCAGAAATGGTAGGGTCCTTAATGATCATGTAATGGCCCTCTTATCATCAAGTGCATATGGCCACCTATTTTCAGTGTGAACGGTTTCAGGAATGGTTGTTTAACACTACCAGATAATAGACAGCTGTGATTGTTGGCAAAGTATTCTTCACTCTGACCTGAAATCCGACTTCAGCATCAAACCTATTAGTCTTGCTGCTTGGATCCACAGTAATGCTGAATAATTTCTATTTCCCTTCCCTATAATGGCTTTTCATGTGTTTAAAAATGCTTTGTTCTTCTTTGTTACTTTATATTTGTGCCTAGCCTATACATTTCTAGTCCTCAGCTCGTATGGAATATGTTTTTCAGTACTCTGCACAGCACAAATTGCAGTTTGTCACTCAGTGTCAGTCATTCAGTCTATGATAGCCAGACCTTAAATTTAGTAATTTAGCCAGGCAGAAGGTACATTTAAGAAATTCTCTGCATTCTTCAGCCAGCCTACTATATAAAGAATATAACATCTACCTTTAATTTTTCTGGTCATAAAAATAAAATTATACAAAAATTGGAAATGTAGAGAAGTTAACATAAATTGTGTTTCTATACTTACAGTTGAGATCATACTTTGCATTTACTACTCAGTGTCTGCTTTGTCATTAATATTATACTGTGAACGGTACATTTTATACTGTGATTATTTGATAGACCAAATATCAATCATTTAAATTATATTCAGTCGCAAATAAACCTGCAACATGTGCCTTATGGATAAATCTTTGTTCTTTGAATGTCATTTCTTTAATGTTCTTAAAGATTACATTGGTGGTATCTTCTATAAAGAGCTTACATGAAAATGTAAATCTATTTCCTCCAATACTCTCTTTCTTGCTTCCTTTTGGTATGCATCATTACCTAATTGATGGGATACTTTACTTATTTATTGTCTGGATCCTTATATTGAAATGTAATGTTTGCAAGCAGAAGGGGCTTTTCCTTATTTTATTCACTGTTGTATGTTTTAGTACCAAGAAAACTGTCTATCACATTAAAGATCCATACATAGTGAATTATTAAGACATGTTAAGAGACATTATTGGTCTAAGGATTTAACATTTAAATAAAACAAAATAGCCTTTGAATTTTTTCTCTAAACAACAGGAGGTTGTACAAGGGATTTACAATTTCACATATCAATCTGTGTGAGGTGCCTATTAATCAGTCATTCCTTCCATCCATCATTTTTCCCCATCCTGTTTGTTCCTTCCCCCTTTATTGCATATATATCAGAGTATTATTGCTATATTTGTGTCTTGTTCTTTTTTTCATTAATCCACGAGGCTATCCCTTGAAAATTTCCTTTCTATGCCTGTTATTCATTTTGTTAAACTGTTAGTTGTTCAAAAGCTTTCCACCATGGATTTTCACTCCTACAGGTACTGTATTGCAGTCAACTAAATCCTGCATATAAACTTATTGTTTCCTTTTTATAAATATCTATTCATAACCTTTCACATTTATAAATATTTTTTTGCCACTCTTGGGGCTTGAACTCAGGGCCTCAGCACTGTCCCTGGGCTTTTTCAAGGCTAGAGCTTTACCACTTCAGCCACAGTACCACTTCCAGCTTTTTCTATCCGTGTGGTACCAAGGAATTGAACCTGGGTCTTTGTGAATGCTAGGCAGGCAAGCACTCTACCACTAGGTCAAACTACTGGCCCCCCTTTTACATTTTTTTATATTGAGAATTTACTTTTCCAGTATTTTTTTTTCCTTTAAATCATTGAACACAGGAGTTACCATTCAACAGAGCAGTTTATGAGTACAATGTACCTTGATCTGTGTCATCCCTTAACTTACATGTTTTTTATTCATTTTTATGTACACTGCATACTGTCTAAAGGGTGGAAAATAGTTTCCCTATTTCCATTTTAAGATGACTTTTCTGTACAGCATTTTTTGTGGTACTGATTTTCTTCTTGTTAGGCCAGCATTCTGCCATTTGAGGCAAGACCATACAGTAGTCTTAATTTAAATGTAATTATTTATATCCCTTTTTATTCTATGTATTAATTTTTATATAATTCCTGTGGCTTCAACTCAGGGCCTGGGCATTGTCCCTATGTATTTCTTTTTTTTTTGGGGGGGGGTAGGTGTTTCAAGACTAGCACCCTACCACTTGAGCCATAGCTCCACTTCTGGATTAGGTTTTGTAGTTAACTGGAGATCAGAGTCTCATGGCTTTCTTACCAGGGCTGGCTTTGAACCACAATCCTCAGATGTAAGCCTCCTGAGCAGCTAGGATTACAGACATGAGCCACAGGCACCCAGCCAGATCAATCCATTTTAAAGAAATTCTTCATGCAAAATTAAGTAAGTACATGACAATTTTGATTTTGCTTTTATTGCTTATGCTTAATTCCTATGAAATTAATTTTGCTATCCAGTGTGAGGTAATTTCCGAAACTGGCTTCTCCTTTGGTTTTCCACAGCATCAAGTGGTGAATAATTCATTTCTAATGTATTTATTTGTATGGACCTATATACACACACATATATATATGCATATATATTTTTAGTGTTGACCATTTTCCATTTCTTCTGGTTTATTTCTTTCTGTCCTAGTAATAAAATTAAAATATCATCAACAACTTTTATCAACTCTGCTTTTCTACTTATCTATGTAGTCTTACTAAGCCTCAATGTATTTAATACATATAATAATGACAGAATATAATATATAATAACTGCACATTATATATGATAACAGTAAAATAGTTATTTATACTTTTAGTTATTTTTTTGTTTGGTCATGGGACTTGAACTCTGGGCCTGGGCATTATTCCTGAGCTCTTCAGTTTAAGACTACCACCCTACCCCTTGAGCCACAGCACCATTTCTGGTTTTCTGGTGGTTAATTGGAGATACGAGTCTCATGTTCTTTAGTGCCCAGGCTGGCTATGTACCTGGATCCTCAGATCTCAGCTTTCTGAGTAGCTAGGATTACAGGCGTGAGCCACTGCACCTGGCTATGCTTTCAGTTTTATGAGGGATACCTTTATACTATTTTTTTTCTGCTCATTAATTGTGGCTGATGTACAGGGAAATCACTCTTTAAATGTTAACTTTGATTTTTACATATTGTTCTAATCTACTATAAATTAGTGGCACACAAGCTCATTTTTTAAATTGTATTTTATTGTTTGGGTGATGTATAGAGGGGTTACAGTTACATTCATAAGGTAGTGAGCACAGTATTGCTTGAACATTGATACCCCTTCCAATGTTTTTGTCCTCCTGTCCCTTCCCCCACCCTCTCCCAATCATAAGTTCACGTTTCCTTATTGTTTTTAATTTTGAAGACATGTGTTTTTTTGTCATATACATTTAAACCACAATAAAGATAACAGAAACTTTGCCTGTCAAAATGTTCCCTTGAATCCCTTTGCAGTCAGTCTCTCCGCCCTCCCCCCAAACTCCTACAACTCTGGATAACATTGATCTGTTTTCTGTTCCTAAATTTTTACTTAAACCTGCTATTCCATTTCGTATAATTTTGTCTCTGGCATCTTATATTTTAAATTTCACATTCATTCATGCTTGTTCTTTAATATTACCAAGTAATTTTTTGTTTAGGAATTCATGGCTATTTGAGTTATTTCCCCCTTGTGATTAGTATAAATAGTGGAAATAAAATGTTGCTGCAAATGTTTTCACATAAACTTTGAAACATTTTCATTTTTACTCTATTAAATATATAGGAGAGTAATTTTGGAGATTTTTTGGAAAGTAAGAAATTGCCAGTGATTCTCCAGAGAAAGTATGCTGCTTTGGTTGTATAAGCTAAAACTCCCCATGACTGGGTACTTCCAGTCTTTTCAAAAAATTAATGATCTTTATTTTAGAGCAATTTTAGACTGATGATGGAATGTCCAGAGAGTTACTGAAGACTGACATGTAGTTTCCTTTATCATTAATATCTTGCAGCAGTGTGAGACATTTGTTACAATTAATGAACACATGTTATTATTAACTAAAGTCCATAGTTTGTATTTGGTTTGAAAATTATTTGGGTCTTTTCAGTTCTGTGACTTTTGATAAATGAATGATGCCATTATACTATAATAGTTTATGCCATTATACTATAATAGTTTTATAGTTTCCCCTGCAGCCACTTATTCATTTCTCCCTCCTACCAGAATCTCCAAAAGCCACTAATCTTTTCATTTTTTACTTAGTGTATATGAATTTACCAAGCAGTAGGTATAATTATGATATCTCATATATGAATATAAAGTACTTTGATCATAATATTCCAATTAAAATCCCTTGGGCCTTTTCCCCTGACCCTCCCACTGGCCACTTTTTTCCCCCTAAATATTCTACCTTCTACCTACAAGTCCTTTTGCATTAGGGAGAAAACATGAATAGTGTAATATATCTTTTTACTCTGTTTATAGTTTTCTCTTTTCCAGAATGTCATGTGCTTGAAATCTTAACAGAAAATAACCTTTCTCAGACTGGCTTCTTTCAGTTTAGGAATCCATTAAAGATTCTTTCAAGTCTTTTCATAAGCTGGTTACTCATGTATTTTTATCATTGAATAATACTCCATTGTATGGGTGTGTTAAGGTTAAAAAAATCTTTTCAGGTGTAAAATGATGTAAGTAGTTGTTGCCACGTTTTTAAGTGAAGTGGCTATCAACATTTGTGTGCAGCTTCCTGTGTGGAACCTAAATTTTGACAAATTCGAGTAAATACTAAGAAGTTCAATAGCTAGATACCATGGCAAGATTATTTAGCTTTGTAACACATTTATAAGACATTTTTGAGTGCTTTCCAAAATGGCCATATCATTTTTAATTTTAGCCATTCTAATTGACATCTAGTATTACCTCAGTGTTTTAATTTGCCAACCCCTAAGCACATGTGTGTTGAACAATTTCTTTCTATATGCTTATTTGCCCATTGCTAATCTTTTTGGTGGCTGTCTGTTCATTTTTGGCCTGTTTTTTTTTTTTTCAGATAGGATCTGTGGATCCCAGGTTGGCTTCAATCTTGCTATGTAGCTTAGAGTAGTCTGGAACTTGAATCCTCTTCTCTCAGCTTCCCAAGTGTTGGAATTATAGCCAGGTGCTATCACACCCAGGATCTTTTGACTTTTTTGTTCTTTTCATTTTTTGGAATGCAGGTTTAAATCAAAGCTGCTAAAAGGCACAAATGTAGGAACACTGGTTCAATACACAGAGGTGTGAATATTTCCCGGATGGAGGGGGTTGTACATTTTGTTTTATCATATTCTAAATGTTTAGTTTTAAAAATTATTAGTGAAATTATTAGTCACATAGTTGTTTTGAAAATACTTTCTCCCTGTATTTTTATTCTCTCAATATTATTTTCATTCTCTTAACAGTATTTTTCATAGAACAATTATTTTGATTTTTAATAAAATTATAATAAAGTCCATTTTAAAATTTACTGTTATTTTTACTCATGGGAGCCAGCTTGCTTTTCTCCTAAATTATTTCCTATAACTTCAGAAAAACTTTTCAGGTTTTTTTTTTGGGGGGGGATTCATAGGGCTTGAACTTGGCCTGGGCACTGTCCCTGAGCTCTTCAGCTCAAGGCTACCACCCTACCCCTGGAGCCCGTTTTTCTAGAGGCTAACTGGAGATTAAGAGTCTCAGGTCCTTTTGTACCTGGGCTGGCTCTGAATCTTGATCCTCAGATCTCAGCCTCCCGAGTAGCTAGGATTACACGCGTGAGCCACCACACTCAGCCTAAGTTTTCAGTTTTTATTTTACTATTTGTGATCCACTTTGGAATACATTTTATGAAGGATGTAGAACTAAGTGTATATTCAAGGACCAGTTAGTTTAGCATTATTCATTGAGAAGACCATTGTCTTCCTTATATTGACTTTGCTCTTTGTCTAATATCAGTTTACTGTATTTGTGTGGCTCTATTTCTGGGATTGTTATTTCACTGGTAAATTTGTCTTTGTTTTACAAATATCACAACTTACTGTTTCTTGTAACTTACTCTTCAAGCCATACAGGGTTGATACTCAAACTTGATTGTTATTATATTGACTGTCTGGATTGTTTGCCTTCCAATATGCATACTTTCAGTTTATTAAATTATTATAAACATGATGTACAGAGCCAATATACATAGATTTTGCCAGTCCTGGGGCTTGAGGTGAGAGCCTGAGCACTGTCCTTAGGCTTTCTCAAGGCTACAACTCTACCATTTGAGCCACAGCCCCACTTGTGGCTTTTTCTACGTATGTAGTACTGAGGAATCAAACCCAGTGCTGTATGCAATGCTAGGCAAGCACTCTACCACTTGGCCAAACTCCTGGCCCATCCAATATAAATTTTTAAATGCATTGATAACTAGAAAATAATTTGTTGAATTTTTTGATTGGGATTATATTGACTATATGTATCTTTTAAGAACTGGCATCTTGACAATAGTGCATATACATATCCAACAATAGTGAATTTTCCTTTCCGTGAACAGGAAGTAGTTTTTTGTTAATCTAGATCTCTATTGATTTCTTTCATCAGTTTTATAAATGCACCCATATTGCATTAGAGTTTTAACTATATCTTTCATCTTTTCATATTAAAATGAGTCATAGCATATTTTTAATTTAAAGTGCAATCTAAAAAATGTAATATCTTACTTGTTAGTCCTTTCAGTGAGCTTGTAATGGCAGCTCATATGCGAGTTTCCGAATATATTACTATGGCATATTTTTACATTTTTCAGTTCTTAAATTTTGCAAGATTTCAGATTTAAATTTTGTTGATTGCAGTGCATAGTTCTTGCACATATTTAAAATTGTCTTATTAATACATGGTTTTACTTTTTAAATCAGTAGATTAAATTATAAGTGTTAGTATATAGCATGACTTTTTAAAAATGTTTATTAAGACAACTTACTTGTACAAAGGTATTTCAGTGTCATATTTCTCCTCTATTACTTTTTTTATCATTCCATTTACTCTCCCAATTTTAAAAAATTAATCTTTTAATAGTATAATGGGTTCACATATAATAAACTTTAAACAAATTTACTCTCATTATCCTCTGTTTGTCCTGTCCCTTCCTCTTGATTCCTCCTTATATTCTCTCCCCCTCTCTTTCTCTCTGTTATATCAGAAAACACATAATGCTTGTCTTTTTGAGTCTGGTTTAGTTTATTTAACATGTAGTCTCCAGTGCAATCTGTTTTCATACAAAATTCATACTTTTCTTCTTTCCAGCTGAATAAAATTGCCTTGTGTATATATACCACAGTCTTAAAACCCTTCCTCCATTGATGGGGGCCTAGGCTGGTTCCCCATTTAACCATCGTGAGCAGTGCTGTAACAACCTTGGATGTGTTGTATTTCTATTATGTGATTACTTCCATGCATTATGCTACATGCTTGGGGGTGCTATAGCAGCATCATATGATATTTTTAGCTTTGTTAGGGGCCACCATACTGATTTCTATAGTGACTGCAGTAAGTTATACTCCTGGGAACAGTGTATAAGTATTTCTTGCTTATTTCCTTGATGATGTTTAAGTATAAAGGAATCTCATTGTCATTTTTACTTTTCATCTCTAGGCAAGGGCAATGGACTTTATATTTATTTATACTTCTTTTGGAAATTGTCTATGTAGCGTGTTTTCCCATTCATTAATTGGTATCTTTTCCTTTTTTTTCTTTCTTTTTTTTTGTGGGTCATGGGGCTTGAACTCTGGCCCTGAGAGCTGTTCCCTGACACCCTACCCCTTGACACCCAGCCCCACTTCTCTTTTTCCTTTTTTTTTGTCAGTCATGGGAATTGAACTTTCTCAAGGTTAGACTGCTTCCACTTGAGCCACAGCACCACTTCCAGCTTTTTTCTACCTATGTGGTACCAAGGAATTGAACCCAGGGTGTCATGCATGCTATGGAAGAACTCTACCACTAGGCCACACTCCTGGCCCCTCTATTAATTTGGTATTTAATTTTTGAGTTTTTTTTAATATGTTCTAGATATTAATACATGGTCAGATGGATATCGGGAAAAGATTTTTTTCCTTTCTGTATGCTCTGTTTTAGCGTATTTTTCCTTTGCCGTGCAGAAGCATTTAAACTTGATGCAATTCCTACTCACAGCGAGGGAGTATTCCTTTTACTCTGTCCTTATCAACATTTTTGATCTTTTGTCCTTTTGACAGCAGTTTTACTTACTGATGTAAGATGATATCTCACTATAAGTTTGATTTTTGAATATTGCCCCATGTATTTGTTGGCTATTTATACCCTTCTTTGAGAAATATATAATCAAATTACTTACCCATTTTCAATTCTTTTGTGATTGAGGTACCTAAGTTCCTTGTATATTGGGATAGTAGCCTGAATGACATAGTAGTTTGCAAATTCTTTCTTCTGTTCTACAGGTGACTTCATTATGTTTATTAGTTTCTTTGTTGCATAGAGGTTGTATTTTGGCATATTTCCTCTTGTCAATTTTTGCTTTTTTTGTCTGCATTACAATTGAACTTTGTGGTATTTTTGTACTATGTTTTCTTGTAGTTTCATAGTTTGGGAACTTAAGCTTTTTTATCAATTTAAGTTGACTTTTGTACATGGTGATATATATATATATATATATATCTGGGTATGGTTTGAATATAGTATGAATAGGTCCCATAAAGTTTTGTGTGCTACAAGTTTGATAATCATTGCGGCCTTATTAGGAGGTGGTGGAAGGGGGGCCTAGTGGAAGGTGATTAGATCATTGGAGACACCACCGTCAAAAGGAATTAGGTTATCTTCATGGGAACTTATTTGTTCCTGCCAGAGTGAATTTTTATTAAAGCTTGGTCCTTGAATCCCTCAGTCTCTTTGGCCTCTTGTCACGCTCTGTGAGAACTCTTCCACACAGGCACTTGCCATTCTGATGTCATATGCTATAAGGTCGTTATCAGAGGCTATTGTAGATGTGGCTAATTTGGGATTTGTGGCCATCAAAACTTTTATATTATTAAAATGTTTTGAAAGTCCTAGTGACATATTTTGTTATAGCAATGTAAAAGAGATTAATACAGAAAATTGGTATGGAGAGCTGAGTAATTAAATAAGTATATGTAAAAATGTAAGATCACAATTGGAGGAGTTTGGAAGAACTGGCTAGACAAAACCTAGAATTCTGTAAACAGCTCATCACAGGAAATTCTCATGAGAGCTCAAACATGAGCAGACTCTGGAATTTGTCTCAGATGGAATTGGAGTAAAGGCTGCCCCTGTAACACCATTTCAAAGAATTGGGCTGAGCTGTGGACCTATGCTAGGGCTTCATGGATATGTGCTTTAAAAAGAAATGACCTAGTATATCTGGGGAAAAATACTTAAACAGAATACAAAGGTGCTGTAAGCACATGGTTGAATGCTTTTAGTATGATTTTAGACCACAAAGAAGTGGAGAATAGACTTTGAAAATTTGAGGCTTGTCCACAGAAGGAGTTAGGAAAAAATGTACAATCAGGCCTGGGAACTACTTGCTAAAGAGATTAATTAACCTGAATAACAAGAAGCCAAGTTCTCTTCATGAGGAAAATGGGGAAAACGTCTCAGAAATCTGTGAGGCCACCCTCTCTATCACATGGCCAGAATCCTACAAGGGCAGAATTAAATTGAGAAACAAGCCTGAGGTGCTGCCATTGGGCTTACTGCTCAGAACCACCTTGGTATTCTGTTCCCAGCTGCCTGGAATAAATCATTCTATGCCTACTCTAGTCAGGATAGAAGCAGGCCTAGGTATGGCTTATGCTACCTCTCTGAAGGGAACAAATGCCTACCTTGATGTTTGCAAGTATGTTGCATGCAAGAGCTATGTGATCACAGTAGTGGTAACTGCAACTCAGATTTCAAAGGAACACTTGGGAAGTCTGGTTGTGGTCAGTGTGGCAGAGATTTTCCTCTAGATTGCCTGTTGGAACCATACAAGTGAGACTGCTTCTGATCTTTGAGCAGAGGGTAGAAGGTAGACAGGAGCACCATATAAAATCAGCCTCAAAAGAGAAAAGCCACATAGCTTAGTGAAGCCATGAAAGCTGTTGTAGTTGCAGCTGGGAGTTTGGCCTAGTGGTAGAGTGCTTGCGTAGCATGCACAAAGACCCAGGTTTCATTCCTCAGTACCACATACATAGAAAAAGCCAGAAGTGGTCTGTGACGGTAACTTTGAGAAAGCCCAAGGCCAGTGCCTAGGCCCTGAGTTCAAGCCCAGGACTGGCATTAAAAACAAAACAAAACAAAACCTATATTGATGGAGTTCCTAAGCCAACCTTGGAAATTAAAGTGCAATGCCTGCAGTTTGCTTTCAGTCTGCTTACTCCCTTCGATTTCCTCACTTTTCCACTTTGAAATAAGGGATATTATCTTATTCCAACTCTCCTGGGTATCTTGGAAGTAGATAACTTGATGTGTGATTTTTACAAACCTAGAACTGGGTAAAAATTGCCTTGGGTCTCACAAAAGACTTTGGACTTGCACTTTTTAATGATGTTGGAATGAATTAAGACTGCAAATACTGGGGAGGAAACATTTTTTTTGCACTTGGAGTACATGTATACATATGGTTTGAATGTGTCCCAACAAGGTTCATATGTTGCAAGGTTCATTTGCAGTGTGGTATTGGGTACTAATGACATC
The DNA here is from genome assembly GCF_031878675.1 of Megascapheus bottae. Classification (NCBI taxonomy): domain Eukaryota; kingdom Metazoa; phylum Chordata; class Mammalia; order Rodentia; family Geomyidae; genus Megascapheus; species Megascapheus bottae. The sequence continues at coordinate 103,974,073 of NC_143547.1, read as the reverse complement.
TTTAAAGATGTAGAAATAAAACAGATGTAGAGACTAGTAAAAGGTGATTAGGTCATTCAGAGAATTACATTTCTCACAGGCATGCAGTTCCAAAAATGTAGGCTAAGTATGACTTTTATGTATTTTGTTTTAGCAAAAGAATGAAGTGATACAAAAGTCTACATTCTGTTGTGTCAATACCATTTATTCAAGAGCCTACCTTTCCCCTATTCATGAGAAATACTTTGATTTATTCCTAGAGATTGATTCTGCTCCATTGGTCTGTGTTTATGTTTTAGGTTAGTAATATGTTGTTTAGGTTGCTATAGCATTAAACTATATATTGAAGGCAGATAGGATGATTTTTCTAGTTTTGTTCTTTCCCATAAAGATTGCTTTGACTATAGCTGGCACTTTGTCTGTTTGCTGATGTTATGCTTCCTTTGTTATTCTTGATCCTTGTGCTTCTGTGTTAATGCTTATGCAGGAAGAACGAGAAACTTCAAGCAGTCTTAGAAGTCTGCTTTATCTGAGAGCATCCTTCCACGGAAAACCTGTCCACAATTTTGGGGTGGTTGTTGGGCCCCCTTAGTCCATGACGACTATAGCTGTTGCAGCACTAGAGGGCACCCTAAGCTCAGGACCACTGAAGCCCTTGAAATATCCAGCTAGAATCTTATCCTCAGGCTGGTAGGTATGACTTTTGCTGTGGACTATTTTACTCTCTCCAGTGAATCTTTATGATCTCTCATCTGTTTATCTTAGCTTCTGTGAATGAGTTTTGTGCCTGGACTATTTAAAACGTGTTGGTCCTATCATAAAATATGCTACAAATTTTCAATGCTTATTATTCATGTATACAAAAGCAATTCATTTTCCATCTTCATCTTATGAAATCAGTATCTTATGACCTTATGAAATCAGTTATTATTTTATGTGCCTTTTATTTCTTAATATTTTCTAGTTAGATGATTCTGATGCATGGTAATGAAGATAGTTTTATTTTCCCCCCAATTTGTTTCTGTTGATAATCTATTTCTGTATATGTATTATCTATCTGTCTGCCTATCTGTATGCCTTTTCATCTATCATCTATGTATCTACTGTATTTGATTAGTACCTCCTCTTTAGGGTTGAAATAGACATCGCCAGACCGAATCTCCTTGATTGTGCCTGACTTTAATTGCTAGAGCCAATCAGTCTTTCCCATGATAATATGAAATTTAGAATTTTAAAAGCATTACATTCTATCCATATTTTACAAAGAATTTTATTATGAATCTAAGTTGAAATTTTCCAGATGCCTTTTCTCTAGCTGTGAAAATCTTTTGAAGTCTCTTAATGTGATGAATTATGGTGATTGATTGACAAGGATGTGTTATCTTAGCTTTATATTTCTTGATTCCATTTGACAATATTTATTAGGGTCTTTTTGTATATATGCGCATTAGAGATATTGAACTTTTGTTTTCTTATAATGTATTTTTGTTCTTGGTAGATAGTTATTTACTCCTTAAAAAATGGGTTGCAAAATATTTTTTCTCTTATATTCCAGAAACTTTCTTAGTGGGACTGATATTGTTTCTTCCTTAATCAAAAGTTCTTAACTGTATAGTTAACTATACATTTAAAATTTTAATACAATGTGTGTTTTATAGATGGTCTATTTCTCCTTAATAGTTGTTACTTTATGGGTAGATAGTGTGGCCTATTGGTAGCGTGCTTGCCTAGCATGCAAGAAGCTTTGGGTTCGATTCCTTGGTACCACATACACGGAGAAGGTGCTGTGGCTCAAGTGGTAGAGCTCTAGCCTTGAGAAAGCCCAAAGGACAGTGCTCAGGCCCTGAGTTCAAGCCCCAAGACTGGAAAAAAGGGTTGTTACTTTGTGTCTTAATAGCGATTTGTTCATATTTTTATTAGTTTAAAATGTCTGCTATTACTGGTAGTGCTATGTTTCCTTTCATTTTTAATCATAATAATTTTGTTTCTTTTTTGTGTAAGTTAGTCTTGTGTTTATTAAACTCAAGAATTCTTAGGCATGGATTGAGTGTAGTGGCTCAAGCCTGTAATCCTAGGTAGTTGGAAGGTATTAATTATGGCATCACAACTTAAAGTCAGTCCAAGCAAAAAATTCCAGAAAAAAAGCAGTTTACTAAATTCCATCTTGATCCATGGATGGGTGTAGTATATGATGCTTCCCATGCTATCCCAGCTTGGGGAATCACCGTGATATTCTTTTCATTCCAGAGATGAGGAAACACAAAATGGAGGATTGTGATCCAGCAGATCTGTCTCCAAAGATAGTCAAAGTCCCTCAAACTGGTAGAGAGCCTAGAGAGTTTGAGAATCTGTGTTCAAACTCCAATACTAACAACAAATCTTCCTCCGAATGAACCATCTTCTTTTTTAATTTAATTTTATTGTCAGGGTAGAGAGGGGCCACATTTGCATATATAAAGTTGTGAGTACATTTCTTGTCACCCATTGTTAAACACCACATTTATCTCCCATTTTTTCTCCCCCCAATCCCTCCAAATTGTTGATTCTTTTTAGTTTTCTCTTTATTATTTCTCTAACAATTTTTCTTTTTTTAATTTAATTTTTAAATTTTTATTTTAATGTATAGAGGGGTTACAGTTATATTCACCAGAGAGAAGGTATATTATTTCTCACACATTCATACCCCTTCTCATGTTTTTGTCCCCATTTTTCACCCCCTACCCACCTAATCTTTTTTCCCTTTCTATTTCAAATAAACAAACAAACATATATATATATATATATAATATGCCAGGTAACAAAGTCAGATACTGTAACAATACAATTTTTCTTTTGTTTTAAAATTTTATTGATGTGTTATATCTTTTCTTATTATTTTGTCTGAGATATACAATATAGTATTGATTAGTTATAGGAGCAAAATCTATATGGTTCCTGATCTTAGTGAGATTGTTTCTGAAGTGTATATAGTATTTGTTGCTGATTTTTAGTAGATATGCTTCATAAGATGATGAAAAATTTGTTGTATTTATAAGTTGCTAAGCTTTACTTTGGATGAAATGACATTCTAAATAGTGTTTTACCTCATCTACTTGGATTTTTATATGCTTATTTTACTGTAATATGGCGATATGTTTAAATAACTACTGTTATGCTATTCATTGCCTTACTTCCTCTTCTTTTTTAGAAATATGAATTTTATTGACAAATTATTTGGAATTGAGCTGTTAATTCATTTCCTGGATAAAACTTGATTATTGATTATATGTGTCAGCACTTATTTGATTTTTCGCTTTAAAATTGTATTTACATTCATAAATTAGTTTTACTTGACTTCACTGAAACATTGGACACAGATGACTTATTTAGACAAAGTTGATTTAGGTAATAAACTTGCAAATGTGGGGGTGACTAATAACATTTCGGATCAAAGCAGACAGAGAGAGAGAGAGAGAGGATGAAATAAGAGGATGGGCAGGGTACCATAAGCCCATTTGAAGGGCATGCTCTTAGTTAAGAGTTCTCATGCCCATCACTTCCCCACAAAGCCATCTGTCCATATTCTAACTGTAGCACTTCATATTTATTTTTAGTATTTCTGTTCAAATTTGATAGCAATGTTACACTAAAAGAAACAAAGTTTGCCAACTGTTCATCATCTTTTTTATTTCAGAACCCCGTTGCAGAGGAGTTAATGTTTATTGAGAGTTTAAAGAAACAGTATTGACCCTGATGTGATGGCATTCTCCTTTTATTGGGCGATGCAAGGATTGGGTATTCCACATCTACTTCAAGTTCTGTTCACTATTTCTTTAATTGCTTTCACAGGAATCATCCATTCTTTCCTATTTTGAATGTAATAGCCAAACTGTAACATGCTCTTATAATTTTTTTAAAGGTTTAATTTGTGTTAAATTAATGAAAATTACATTTTTTATTGTCAGGGTGACAGTTACATTTATCAGGTAGTAGGTGCATTACTTCGTGCACATTGATACCCCTTCTCATGTATGTGTCCCAGTTTCCCTCCCCTCCCCCCTCCCAATCATCTTGCTTCCCCCCTTCCCTTTCCTATTTGAAACAAACAAACATATATACAATACACCATGTAACATAGTTGGATCCAGTAACAACATGAGATTAAGAAAATTACAATTTTATGAGGGCTAGAAGTCAAGTATTTCCCTAAGATTTGCTAAGGAAAAAATTCCCTTCCCTAGCTTTCTAGAAGAAACCATCCTCACATTTTTTGTTTGCTAATCTTCTCCCTAAATAACATGCTTATACATCTCCCCATGATTTTTTGTAAATATTTAAGCAGTACTTATGTGAATTTACCACTTCGTAGGCCATTATTTAGGTTCATTTTAAAATTCTCTGAGTTGTACATCCTCTGTGTTATTGTCCTGTGCACATATGAATTGTTTAATCGAAGCATAGCATTGATTTGTTTTTTGTTGTGTGTATGATGACTATTTCAATGCCACTCATCGCTGAGCCAAGTAAATACAATTTTCATGTAGCTGCTTTAACAAATGCTCACATATTAGTGACTGAAGGCAACACAATTTCTTCTTTTTATAAATGTAAGATATATTTTATTATTTTTTTACTTTCCTGCCTTGTTATAATCTGGATTGATCATTCTCTGTTTTATTTATTGATGTTAGCCTGGTTTCTCCATCACAGTCCTTAGATTACTTCTCTGTTTCTCTTGAGTCAAATATCTTGTTTCCTAATTAAGTTATTTTCTTATTCTCATGGGAATACTTACATTTTTTTTTTCAGAATGGGTACGAGGTGGTCGAATGTTTTTGATATGCTAAGTCTTTCTTCTTTTTTTTCTTTTTTTACTTTGAGGATACACTCAGGGCCTTGTATATATCAAGGACATACCTTAGCACTGAGCCATCCTTGCTTTGCTTTCACTGTTAGCTTACATTTCCAAATTAATTGCTTTAAAACACTGAAAGCATTGGTCCTCGCCTTCTAACTTCTACCAAATTGCAGTTAGTAAGTCTGGAGCCATTCTAATGCTTCAACATTTGTTCTCAACTTTATCTTTCTCTTGGAACTTGTAAGATTTTTTTTACCTCCTATGCTCTAATATTATCTGTTTTTGTAGATTAATTTTCACTTGTGTGGAGTCTCAGGTGTCTCTTTTAGCATGGAAGTTTTTGAATTTCATTGCTGCTATTCATTCTTTTTCCCTCTGACATTCTTGTTATTCCCACTCATTGACCTCTCTGTTTTTTCTCTCCTATTTAAATATTGGCTTAACTAAGCTAGTTTTTAACTTTTTTCTATTGTCCATCCCTTTACAAATTGCTATATATTTGGGGAGTTAACCTGAAATTTGCCTTCTAGATTTCTATACAGTTTTGAATTTCTCTATTGTTTTTTGTATTTTATTGTCAGGGTGATATATAGAGGAGTTACAGTGAAATTCATCAAGTAATGGGTACATTACTTCCTGAATTAAAAAAAATACTTCATCTCTCCTATTTTATAACAACTTATTCTTAATGGTTGCAGTATGTTCTAAAATCTCTGATGCTATTAAGGATACCACATATTGTCCTTATCTTTCCAAATCTATTTTTGGGAAACTTTATTATTTTTCATGTTACAAAGTTTCTTCATGAATATTGAATTCTTTTATTATTTTACTGTTTATTAATGTATATTAACTCTACAAAATTGTAGTTACCATTGCATTTTCAATGACTGTTGATCACATTCACCCCAATTCCTCTCTTGACCCTTTATCATCCAATGTGCCTCCTTCCTTTTTCCAAATACTTCTATTTTCATGTTTTTAATATATATATAGTTATTTGTTTATAAATAAATATTCTGCATCTGGCTTTTTTCTCTTGGCAGAATGATCTCCAGTCACTTTTGTGCAAATTTCATAAATTCATTCTTTTATATACTGAATAATAACCCATGGTGAATATATCTCACATTTTGTTTATCCGTTCAGCTATTGATGGGTACCTGGGCTGATTCCATCATTTGATGTGGTGAATAGTGCTACAATAAACATAGACATGCAGGCATTTCTATTGTATGCTGACTTTAATGCCTCTGCAAATATACCCAGGAGTGGTACAGGTATATCATGTAGTAGTTGCACTTTTTACATTTTTGAGAAAATGCCATACATATTTCCATACTGACTAAATTAATTAAGCTCAGCAACAATATGTAAGGCTCTTGTGTTTCTTAGTTATTTTTTTCCATGTAATAGTAAAAGATTAAAAATTGGAAATGCCAAGTAGTTGAGCAGTTTTATTTTCTGCTGAAGTTTTGATATAATGTAAGTATGTTTAGGGCCTTTTTCTTGAGTTGAGAAATTCAAATGAAATGGATATTGTAAGTATCATCCTTAGAGAACACATAGTCATTATTTTGTATTTTGGGTGGCAAGCTTCAATTAGTCTAGTGAATTTCTTTTCTTTTTTTTTTTGGTTCTCATTTTTCTTTTTTATTTGTCCTTGTGAATTAAAATGAATTGATTTACTCTCATATTAGTGGGAATTGAATTTGAAACAGAAGCAAACAAGTTCAATTGACTATCTTTAAATGCAGGAAATTAGACTTATTATGAACTCCTAGGCTAAAAGATTCTCTTTATTTACTTGTACAATTTCTTCCTTTTTCTTTTGTGCCAGTCCTGGGGCACTGTCCCTGAGCACGGTGATCAAGGCAAGTGCTCTACTATAACTCTATGCCTGGCTTTTAAAAATGGCTATTTGGACCTAAGTGTCTCTTGGGCTCTCCTGCCTAGACTGGATTTGAACCACAATCCTTAAATCATAGCCTCATTAATAGCTGGGGTCACAGATATGAGTAACCAACACCTGACTCCTTATATAATTCATTATAGTTATTTCCTCATTCTAGAGTTTGTGAATGGTAAAGTCTATTCTTATAGCATTGTGAAGTGCTTTTCTTTTCTTTTTTTTGCCAGTCTTGGGCCTTGAACTCAGGGCATGAGCACTGTCCTTGGACTTTCTCAAGGCTACAGCTCTACCACTTGACCGACAGCACCACTTCCAGATTTTGTCTATGCATGTGGTACCGAGGAATTGAACCTGGGTCTTCGTGCATGCTAGGCAAGCACTCTACCACTAGGCCAAACTCCTGGCCTCAGTGTTTTTCTTTTGTTACTACGTTTATATGATGATTTAAATAATATACATATGGTATCAATGTATGACATTGTACTTGCACATGTACATAGGTGTGTTGGGTGTGTGTGTGTGTGTGTGTGTGTTTATATTCTTTTCCACTATTACACTCACTAGTTGGTTTTGAGTGCAGTTTCTAAATCTTTATTCCAGATTCCTTAATGTGCTTTTCATTTTCATAGTCTCTTCATTTTTAGCTGTGTAGGGTTTTGATTTGAGTGTATTCCTCAGAAATACCATCAAATTCGCTAATTTTTTTCTTGACAATTAGAGTGTAGGATGCTATTTTCTTTTTTAATACCCACCAATTCTTAGTTTTAATTTTTGGAAACTTTTCTTCTTCCCTTCCATAGTTTTTATTCCTCTACTTCTTTGAGAATGTTAAATATATTTCTTCAAAAGTTTTTTAAACTGTTGCATTCTGGGATGACCATTTCATATTTGTTGTGTTCATTTATGGTTTTTTTTCAAGATGATTACTTACTAGGCTCTGAGAATATAGCTTGCTATACACTTTAGATAAGAAAATGAGGTTCTCTTGTCCCTGCACTTCTGCTACATTCACCTTTCCCAGGGCTGGCTACATTATCCTTTTTATTAGTTCCTTAGTTTAAAATGAATTCTTACATTGGCAGCATTATATTTCTGTTTCTTCAGGGTGACAAAGGTCCAGTTTTTGAGGCAGTGAATGGCATGCTGGAAGGCCTAGTTATCTTAACAGACCATCTGCTCATCACTTCAGTTGGCAGTCTTAATTTCTTGTGCCGGTCATGACATATTTAAAATTATTCTTCTCCTGGTTTCCTGCAATGAGCTCGCTTTCCTGCATGGCACTTACTCACTACTATTGGTTTATATTGCCCTGCCCTAGCTTAACTTCTGTGCGTCTTTCCCTGAGGATCAGTACCTTAACTGTCCTTCCCATTGCTAATTATTTTTCAGCTTCATGGGTGTCCTTTTTTCCCCTTTTCTTCTAAAATGAGGATTGCATTTTTATTTTTCATATATTTTTATGGCTTAGCAATCATTATTTAGTGTATTTTTAGAATGGAGTGATTTTTCCTATGAACCTCCAGTTGGTTGGCTGTGGACAGGAGGCTGGGAAAATTCATAGTTGCCGGTTTGAGGTTGAAAATTTAAACAAAAACGGAGTGAACAGCTAGGAAAAACTCAATGTGATCCATAGTTTGGTTGGATTTTGAGGAGTGAATGGGTTTGGATGGAGGTTTTGCCAAGGTTTCAAATAATTTCTAAGGTGAGAAGATGTGTGTTATTGTATTGAAGCTAATGAAAGGCTGATGGGGCTCTGCCAGTGATTAGTATCTTTTAGAAAGGTAAAATTTTAGTCATTTTTAGAAGGCTTCATTAGTCAAATTTGACAATTTGGTGTCTTGATCAAGAGCAGTAGGGAGCCTTTGAATAGTTTTAGGCAAGGCAGCCAGGCAATCACATTTGCATTTTAACGGTTGCCCAGTAAGGCATGGCAGCTAGACTGAAGAGCAGACCAAGATGTCTTGCATTTGGCTAAGCTGGTATGTGGAGGGAGAGAAGATGAGTTTCAGAGGTACATTGGACGTAAATTGCTCTGAATAGTGAATACAATATTTAGAAAGCACAGAAATTCTGGTGTGACAAAACTGGCAGTGTTTTTTTTTTTTGGTATTTCCTTTGCTAAATCTGGTTCCTATCAGTTTTATTGTCTCTCTGATTTATGGTTCTTTCTTTTAATTTGATTCTTTCTTTAATCCTCAATATTCTACTTTCTTTCAGAGACACCGAGGCTTGGCTGTGGTTTTGTGGCAGCTTCTCTTAACTGACCTATCCATTTTTCTTCCGTTGCATGCTTTCTTGGCGACCCTGTAGAAACATTCTTCAGTGGTCTATTGTTTTCCCCTAAATTCCTGTTGGCTGCCTATCCATCTCTTTCACTTTGTAGCTAAGACTAGCTAAAGACAAATTGTCCTGATTTTAGGGAGTGTCTGCCAAGTGTTTGCAAAAACGATCTTGTTATACAAATGCCATTGGAGCTGCATTAACACCTAGATAGAAAGAAGTAAACACTCATTCTTAGAACTCTTTTCTTGATTTGTGGGTGGTTTCCACAAGGTTCAGACAGGAAAGACTTTATTGGGGGAGGACATACTGCTGGCCTACACAAGATGGAGGGGTGCAGGGAAAGGATAGGGAAGGGGAACAAGAGGCAAGGGGTAAGATAAGGGTTGCAAGGCTGCCAAGAAAGGCAGAACTAATGATGGAGACTGATGTGTTGGATCTCTCACTGTCCCAGGTGGGCCAGGTCTCCGGGATAGAAATGCTGGTCAATGGCTACTAAGGAAGGGGCTATGAGGGCGCCCAGGGAGAACAATGCAGAGGGGGCCATTTTTCCTGGTCAGACCTAACAGTTTCCTCTTGCTTTCTAAGTATGTTTAGAAAGCTAAAAAGTGTTCTGTCCCCAGAATCATTTGAGGATCTAAGGCTACAAAAATATGCCTGTTTATATGTATGTATGCTCTGTGGGTCCTGGAAGATGCAATTTATGTATATGAATGTATTTTTGTGTCTGCTCTGAAGATTCCCCATTTTTGGATAAACACAGCTTGTCTGACCTGTGTCCGTGCCATATTCCTGTTTATAGCTCCTGTACCCTGGGGACAAACTACAAATCTGCAGTTACTTTTTAGTCTCCAGCTTCATGTGTGTGGCTACAGCCCGCGGGACTAGTATGGAGAGCAGCTCTTTGGATGGAAGCGGCACAGCCGCCTGCAGCAAAGCAGCCACAGCTCTGAATCATTGTCTGCAGGGCACATGTTTGGAGTGTGGGTGCTGAGTTGGAAGGGACTATGAGTCAGAGCTCTCCTGGGTTGAGACCACTGGGAAATTGGGCCAGCACCTTGAGGCAATTGTGCACACAGACAGGAGTCTCTCTGTTTTTAGTCATTTACTTCTTGAATTACTGTCTGTAATTGGTGGGTTTTATGAGTCTTTTGTCTGTAAATGGTTGGCTTGCTTTGCCAAGTATCTCCAAGTGGCAAACAATAATTTTAGCTCCTACGTATGTTCTCCAATAAAATATGTTTGGTTGTACATGTGATGCAGATAGGTGGGTGACAGCTCTTGCAATATTTTGACATGCTGTGACTATCAAGGGCAGAGCTGATGAATTTGATGTTCAGTTCATGGAGCTCCTGTGTGGCTGATTTGTATAGAACTCAAGTTCTACTCCATAAACTCCTTTCTTGAACATTTTGATTTTATTTTTTAACAAACAGAACGCTTTTATTTTTTTCTCCAACATCAATTTATTGAGTATGGGAAATTTTTTTTTGCCAGTCCTGGGCTTGAGCTCAGGGCCTGAGCACTGTGCTTGGACTTTCTCAAGGCTAGAGCTCTACCACTTGAGCCTCAGCACTACTTCCGGCTTTTTTCTCTATGTATGTGGTACTGAGGAATTGAACCCGGGTCTTTGTGCATGCTACGCAAGCACTCTACCACTAGCCCAAGCTCCCAGGCCCGAGTATGGGAAATTTAACCAGTTCCCTATGTTAGATTTGGAGGAGTCAACAGACATGGCTTCTAGTCTACTGGAGTTTATAAAAATAAATAAGGGAAGGAATCCTTTTAGCAAGCAAATATCAGGTGAACTGAATGGTATGGCAAGGGAGCAGAGAACATGCTAACACTTAAAATGCACACCTAGCATAGTAGAATACAACAAACCAATTCTCCTCACTGAAGTAACACTGAAGCATCGAGATCCATCACTGTGGCCCATTTTGATAGGGATGAAGGTGAGGGTGGGGAAGAAAATATTTCACAGCCAGTAAACACGTTGTGGTAAAGTTCTTCTTATGGAAAATGCAACTTACATTCTAGGGAGTAGAAGGATGAGAAAAAATATGAGACACCGTATAATGCAAGTTATGCCATAGACTGGCAAGACCTCATGGAAACTCATGGAGGACTTAGGGCATTAAAGACGGAGTGGCATGGTCAAAGGTCAAGTTTTCAGTTGTCCCAGCTAATTGTGGCAGCTCAAGATATATTGGTTGTCAATGAAGTACAAAGTAGGAATGGAGGAAAGACCAGGGGATGAAACTCAACAAGGGTGATTCTGTTTACAGAGCAAGTAGAGAATGTACAAGATACAGAAAATTAGAAGATATTTCTATTAGAGAAATAATTCTGTTATACTGCCAAGAGAGAGGAAAATATGCGTGCTTTACACGGACATGGTAAGGGACAAATAACTTCATATTTATTATGTATTAACCTGTGACTAGTCTCAAACATAGAGCAGGCGCCATTAATTTTAAGACGCAAGTTTTCCTTTTACATGTTAACATTTTCAAACTCAGGAAAAATCTTAAGTCTCAGTGCCATATGGTAGCACACTTATGATTAAAGCAGTATGGAAACCCTACTTGTTGATCATAAATAAATGATCACGTAGACTAGATTAATTATGATAGGAAGTGTGACTAAACTGTTGGCTGCTATCATTATTTCTTGACAGTTGTTAATCTATTAAAAATTAGTAAGGGAAAGTTGGGTGTGGTGGCTCACGTCTATAATCATAGCAACTCAGGAGGCTGAGATCTAAGGATCACAATTCAAAGCCAGCCCGGGCACTAAAGTCCTTGAGACTCTTATCTCCAATTAACCACTAGAAAACTGGAAGTGGTGCTGTTGCTCAAGGGGTAGGGTGGTAGCCTTGAGCTGAAGAGCTCAGGGACAACTCTCAGGCCCAAAGTTCAACCTCCATGACCCACTAAAAAAATTTGTAAGAGAGAATTTGGGCATATACAAATAACATGTATAAAATTGTTCATGAGGGACCAGGAGTTTGGCCTAGTGGTAGAGGGTTTGCCTAGCATGCATGAGACCTGAGTTGAATTCTTCGGTACCACATACATAGGAAAAAAGCTGGAAGTGGTGCTGTGACTCAAGTGGCAGACCATTAGCCTTGAGAAACCCTAAGGACAGTGCTCACACCCTGAGTTTAAGTCCCAGGACTGGCAAACAAACAAACAAACAAACAAACAAATAAATAAATAAATGGCCAGGAGTGTGGCCTAGTAGCAGAGTTCTTGCCTAGCATGCACGAATCCTTGGGTTCAAGTCCTCAGTACCACAAACACAGAAAAGACTGGAAGTGGTGCTGTGGCTCATGTAGTAGGGCTCTAGCCTTCAGAAATGTCAAGGTGCTCTGACCCTCAGTTCAAGCCCCAGGGCTGGCAAAACAATTGCACATGATAAGAGATGTGACAGAAAAAAATAGAGGTGTGACAAGGAAATACAGAATAAGGGAGTGACAGAGACAGTTGAAACATCCCAAACAGTTTAAAGAAACTGATTTTTATTACGGAGGCTTTTAGAAATGAGCTAAAAACGTTTTCTTATCCCCATAAGGCTGTGTTCATAATAGAACTAAGTGATCTACGGGGGGTTGATTCTTTTGGGTTCCTTTGGGACTCATCAACTCACTTGCCTTAGGAAATGTCTATCAAGCTAAGAAGTATGATTTGTAAGAGTTGTACTAACAAAGACAGGATATCAGTTAATCCAGAAAGAAGATTAACCTTGCCTATCACTTAGATAGCTTCCTTCATGCATTAAGCAAGATTTTCGTTTGTTTAATCGTAACAACACAGTGAGATATGTGATGGTATCCCCTATTCACATCTGAGGAAATTCACATCCTGAAAGTCCAAGGCCGATTGTATTTATGGTGATCTGGCATTGGAACTGGACACCAAAATCTTCCTCTAGTTAATCAGTGAAAAGCTCATGTGGAAGACTGTCTCAAGTGTCAGCCAAATAAGCAAAAGCTGATAAAGCTCAAGGCCCTGAATTTAAACCCTAGTTCCACCAGTAACAAACATTAAAAAAAAGAAAACAAAAAAAATCAAAAATATTCTTAAAATCTCATAACAGGCCAATCATACAAAACCAAGAAAGCAAGTTTAAACTGAGGGACATTATGCATAATAACTGACTTGTTTGTTTAAGAATACCAATGACAAGACGGGTACGAGTGGTTCATACCTGTCATCCTAGCTATCCTAGCTTCCAAGGTGGCTGAGATCTGAGGGTATGGGTTTTGTAATCACTCCAAGCAAGAAAGTTCTTGAGACTCTTAGGTCGAATTAACCACATGCAAAGCTGGAAGTGAGCTATGGCTCTAGTGGTGCTACCTTTGAGCAAAAAAAAAAAATGACAGTGCCCAGGCACTGAATTCAAATCCAAGGAGAGCACAAAAATATTAATGACATTGAAGACAAAAAAAGTCGGGGGAATTATCCAAATTAAAGAAGACCAAATAAGCATAAAAGCTAAATGCATTGTGCAATCCTGTATTGAATCATAGAATGGAAAGGGGAAATTCATATAAGGTAAAGAACAGGTTCAATACTATTAGAAAATCTGAAATTCCTCTCAAGTCAAAACTTCCACAAAAATAAACACCAGGAAACTGGCATTTTCAAGGGATCTCATTGTGGGTTCCAGGGAATGGGGGTAGATGGATGAAGACAAGAATTCAATGTTTATCTTAGAAAATTAAGAAAAGTAAGGGAAGGGATGGGTTGGGATAGATGGGTGAGAATGTTGAAAGGGATACCATTGATCAACACACAGTATATTATATATTTTTTAAAAATCTGCTCGTTAAATGCAAGCTCTTTTGTACAAGTACTTACTGGTAACAAAATATTTTAAAATCAGCTTGTGCCAGGGGAGCTGACAATGATAATGTTGACAGCACTGAGGTGACACAGGGGAAGATAAAGAGAAATGACCTGCTTGTGGATAGCAGTGGAAGCAAGGGAGGCAGGACTTGTTGGTGATGTGTTAATGGAACATGATATGGAGGAATGACAGCCCTCTGTAACATGCAATTGCTAATATATAAAATGGGAAAAATAGCAGTTGTTGCAGAAAGACGTGGCAGGTTTGAAATTATATTGTCAAAGCATCTAGATTCTGATATGTAATATTCTTAAACAGTCTAGGGATTCAGTGAGGGAAATCTTGAAACATCTTGCCATAAAGCATGATGTTTGCTATATATTTCTGGGTAATATATTGTTTATCAGCCTGAAGACATTGCTTTTCTGTCCTCAGTTGCTATAAACTTTTTTTTATTAAAAATCGATATTAAACAGTTCATTTGAGGAAATTCATAAACTGAACTTCATCTATAGATAGTAGCAAGTGAGGTCACATAGACCTTAAAAGTTTTGAAGGATTTTAAGTTATAGATTCAACTTGTTTTAATATCATAATACTGTTCTGATTTTATATTTTGACCTGTGTCAATTTTGGAAATTTTCATTTTCTAGAAATTGGTACAACATTTTAATTATATTCTCAGGTTAATGACATTTACAAACATTTTATCCTCTTTCTAGCAATATTTTTTGTGTGCCAGTACTGGGGCTTGAAGTTGGGGCCTGGCTGTTGTCACTTAGCTTTTTTACTCATGGCTACCTGTCTAGCACTTGATAAGCAGTCTTACTTCACTTCTGGCTGTTTTGGGTGGATAATTAGAGATAAGAGTCTCATGGAGTTTCCTGCCTGGGCTAGCTTTGAACTGTGATCCTCACATCTCTGCCACCTGGGTAGTTAGGATTACAGGCGGGAGCCACCAGCAGCAGGCATGTAACGCTTAAAAAATTTTAAGTCCTTCTATGTTTGGATATGTTTTCATTTTTATAAAGGTGGTGATGCTCACTTCACTGAATTTCAAACTTTATTCTCTGCAAATAACCACCCCTCACATTTATGTTTTTTAAGGTCACGAATAGTACAGTCAGCATAGATTTAGTCCTATTCCACAGGCTTCCATATGTGTTTTCAATATGGTGGGAATTTTCTAATCAAATTGTTATTTGATTATTTTTGTACAATTTCTTTATAGCCACAGGACATAGTTTGCAATTTCAATCTTTAGAAATTGTGCAGTTATTTTTATATTCTAGAACACTAGAGAGCAGCTTAGTTTCCCAAATTAAATCTGATTTGTGAGCTGGTTTTGAATGAAGACTTTTTTTTTTGCCAGTCCTGGGCTTGAACTCAGGGCCTGAGCACTGTCCTTGGACTTTCTCAAGGCTAGAGCTCTACTACTTGAGCCTCAGCACCACTTCAGGCTTTTTTCTATGCAGGTGGTACGGAGGAATTGAACCCGGGTCTTTGTGCATTTTAGGCAAGCACTTTAACCACTAGGCCAAACTCCTGGCTCAAGACATTTTTATATGATTGAAAGGTGGTTATAAAAGAAAAACAATATGTAAAAGATCATATGTGCTCACAAAACCTCTTGTCTGCAGGAAAACTGGCCAAATTTATCAGAACCTTTGATGGAAAAAATTTCCTGATCCCTCACCTAAAGTATAGCATACATGCCTATAAACACTTCATGCATTTAAGGAAAGAGAGTGTATTCTGCTGCAGTTGTTGATTGAAGTGTTTTAGGTATGTCACTTAGGTTCAATTTGTTACCATTATTCAAGTGTTCTATATCCTTACTGATTGTTTTTGTCCTTTGTTCTGTCAGTTACTGAGAGATACATTAAAATCTTCTACCGTGATTTTGTATTGTCTATTTTTCATTGCGATTTGGCTAGCTTCCCCGATCTCAACCTCATATCTTTCAAGGCAATATTAGGTATATACACATTTACAATTATTTTATCTTCCTGGTAAGTAGAACCTTGTATTCTTTTTATTGCTCATAATGACTTTTGCTGTGACTTCTACTTTGACATTTACTTAGCCACCAAGTTATATTTGGATTAATTTTTGATAGGTATAACTTTTTCTTTCTGTTTTCAAACTTTCTTCTTTTTGGATTCTAACTTCTTATTTGTTTCTCAACCTTTCAATCTCTCTTTAGGAGGTGACATAGACAATTAGAGATTTAATGCCAAGGGCATTCTGATGATGGTGAATTAAGAGGCTCCATAATTTTACATGTTTCCAACCTGCTAACATCAGTGTTTCTGTCATTTTCCTCCCTTAACACTTCCCAACTGGCTACAGTCTTGTCAGGCATCACATCAGCCAGTGTCCAGATATACTAATTCTATGTTATATTTTATTTAGATTCAATGTTTGTTTGTTTTTTTAAAAAAGCACTTCTTGAACTTTTGCTTGATGTGTAGTATACACACACACACACACACACACACACACACACACTACAATGGGCTGTTTGTCAATCCTTTCACTAAGGTAGTGTACTACATGTTTATTGGTTTTTGATGGTTGATACTATGAGATATTGCCTACAGAAATCTAGTTCTTGCATTTTTTTTAGTTCTTGGATATCTATTTATTTCTCATGTTACAGTATTCTATGAGA
This sequence comes from Megascapheus bottae, assembly GCF_031878675.1. Classification (NCBI taxonomy): domain Eukaryota; kingdom Metazoa; phylum Chordata; class Mammalia; order Rodentia; family Geomyidae; genus Megascapheus; species Megascapheus bottae. Next base: position 103,957,537 of record NC_143547.1, on the reverse strand, counting down.
TTTTTCATCATGGTTATTTTCTAAATGAACGAATCATTATGTTATAGGCCTTGGGAAAATTGTAGTATACTCATCACATCTGGGATTTTTTTCTTGAATATTTCCCCTTTGTTTTGAGTATTACCTTATTTTTCATAAGTTTAGTTTGAATTTTGAGCATTTTAAAGGAAAATGGAAAGGGCCATAATACTATCATTTATTTTGAAAGTTAAGTAGGTAGTAAACTCATGGGAAGATACAGGAACAATATACAGGTTTATGTCATATTCAGCTGGAGGAGTATTATGTAAACCACAGCCTTCATTAACATTGTACTGCAACTATATAAGAATATTTTTATTTGCTCAACCATTATCACAATCCATCAGTATCTAGAATTGTTCTGTTTAATCACTGTATATCAATTTTTTCATTTCATCCCTTTATGGTAGCATGCACCTCACCTAATTTTCTAGGAGTCATGAATTTGTTGTACATCTTTATGGTTTTGTCACTTGGATAATACTATAAAATAATTATACATTATATAATCTTTTGGAATTGGCTGTTTAAAATTAATACACTTCGTAATTTTAGAGCAGTTTTAGGTTTATAATAAAACTGAGCAAAAAGAGAACATCTATGCATTTTCTCCAGCTTCCCCTATTATCAACATTTTGCAAAAGTTGCTATGTTTTTACTATCAGTGAGCCAATAGTTAACACATCACCATCATCACCACCACCACCACCACCATCATCATCATCATCATTATCATCATCATTATCATCATCGTAATATTAATCTAGAGGTTATAGCCACAGTTGGCCTTACAGTTCATGGTTAGTGTTACAGAGTTTTGTGGTTTTCAGCCCATGTCCTTTCCTCTCAAATGTTGACAACTACTGACCTTTTAAATTTTTATATAGTCTTTTCCGGAATTTCATATAATTGGAACCGTGCTGCACATACCATTTTTCAGGATGGTTTAATTCAACAATTTGTGCTTAAATTTTCTCTAAGGTGAATCTTGATGATTCACTTCTTTTTAATGTTGAATAACTCTTTATTATGTAGATATACCACTATATTTTTTTGCTAGTTGTGGGGCTTGAACTCAGGGCCTGAGCACTGTCCTTGGGCTTTCTCAAGGGTAGCACTCTGCCACTTGAACCACAGCACCACCTCCAGCATTTTTTTTTCTATGTATGTGGTACCAAGGAATCGAACCTCGGTGTTTGTGCATGCTAGACAAGCACTCTACCAAACTCCCGGCCCCTATACCACTATTTGTTCATGTGTTCACTGAAGGATCTCTTGGAGGATTCTTCCTTTTGACAACTGTGAATAAGACTGATGTAAATATTTGTCTATAAGCTTTTGTATATTTGAGTATTCTGCTCATTTACATAAACATTAGTAAATACAATTGCTCAGCACTTTGGTAAGAGTATGTATTGTTTTGTAATAGTCAAACACTTCTCTAGTGCTTGCATGATTTTGCGTTCCCAACAACAATGTATGAGCATTCCTATTGCAATATATTTAAGAAATATTCTAACCAGCATTTGTGGTCTTCATTCCTTGAATCTCAAATGTTCTGAACATCTGTAGTGGTGTTTCTTTTTTGCTTGAATCTGCATTTCTCCAATAATGCATGATTCTAAGAGTCTTTTTGCACGTGCAATTATCCTATGAAAGACCTCATTGTCTGACCCATGTTTCTGAGTACTACTTTTTTTGGGGGGTAGGGGTGGTCATGGGGCTTGAATTCCTTGGAGCCTGGGCACTGGCACTGAGGTCTTTTGCTTAGGCTACTGCTCTAGCACTTTAAGCCACAGCATTACTTCCTTATTATATTTTCTTTCCTGTAAGAAAAAGTGAAACCTTTTTTTTATTAAACAGTGCTTTGAATAATGTTATATTTCCCTTTAGAATGAGCCATGATCTAATTTCATTTAATGTTTTTCTTTTTATTATTTTCTTTAAGTAGTTGTACAAAGGAGTTACCATTTATTATTTTCATATATTTTTTATTGTACTTAATAGAAGAGTTACATTGTATTCACCAGATAGAAGGTGTATTACTTCACATACATTGACACCCTTTCTCATGACTTGGTCCCCATTTCCCTCCCCCCGACACCCACTCTCATCTTGTTTTCCCCCCTTTCCTATCCTATTTCAAATAACCAAATACATATATATACAACATACCAGATAACAAGGTAAAATACTGTAACAATATGAGATATTCAAGGGACAGCAAAAGAAGTGAGATAACATAGTACATTAAGGACAACAATCATTCATTATATGGCTTTTGTTTCTATATCCTGGAGATCCTTTAAGTTACCATGTAACAAAGTAATTTATGGCTAAAAAAAATTCATGGTTTTAAGGTTTAGGTTTAGATGTGTAATGAATTGTGAATAAATTTTTTTTCGTATGGTAACTGAAAAGGATTCAGCTACTTTTGCATGTAGATATATAGTTATCACAGCATATTTTATTAAATTTTACCTTTTTATTCGTCAGACAGGAATATTTCAAATGGGCTATCTTCAAGTTCAGTGGTCCTTTTCATCTGATGTTCTAATCTATTTTTGAATATTTCCAATGAATATTATTCATATTATTGCAATTTTCAACCTCATAATTTTTATTTGTCCTCTTTTTATAATTGCTATTTTATTGAGAGTCTATTTGAAGAGACATTGTTCTGCTAGTTTCCTTTCAATTTCCTCCCTTGCCTGCAGGTTTTTAATATCTTAAGCTTATTTGAAGCCTTTATCTAGTACCTTTAATGTCTGAACCTTGTCAAAGTTCCTATTAATTTTCTTTTTTTTCTATGTGAATGAGTCATATTTTCTTTTAGCTTTATGGGTCCAGTTTTGATAAAGTGGCCATTTGGAAGATTATGGAGTGTTCATCTTAACTATCAAATTCTCATATTTATTTCTTTATTTTTATTAACATTTTAAAATTACTTGGCTAAGGACATGGGAAGTAGAGATTTTAACAGAAAGGTCCTTAAGTGCTGAGAACCTCCAATTCAATTCTGTGTTAGTCCTTGTGCTTTTCCCGGGTGGAAAGGTGTGGAGAGAACACTGTTGTAGAAGAGAGGATCATCACCTCAGGCTTTCCTGTGCAGCTGGGTGAGTTTGGGGAGTTCACACTTGTTTGTTGGTCTTCCTTGGTTCTGGTACTGGTAATAAGGATCATGGTGCTTGTCTAGACTAGGCCATATATTATCATTCTGTGTAATTTCTTTTCCTCTTTGTTTTGCTCATCTCATTGGAGCTTTTCAATTGAGATATCTTCAAGTTCAATGTTGCGTTTCTCCTGCTGCCCCAGTGTGTGGTTCATTCCCTCTGGTGAATATTTCCTTCTACTTACCGGACTTTTGTGCTTTCCTCATTCTCAGGACTTTTTAAGGCTAGTTTGGATTGGTCTTTTTTGGTGGTTCTTGGTTACATGTAGGATTTCCTAACACGAAGTTGCACTTTGGGACGTTTGGGGTAGCAATGAACAGAAAACACTGGGATTCTTTGCCATGTTATTCTTAAGTCCTGACCTCCCAGGTTACTGTGCTTTTTCTCTTTCCACTACTTTGTGGCATCTTGTGATTTTATGTGGCATTCTGTTGTCATGACTTGAGAGGAACTTCAAGTCCTCCACCACCATCGTTGTAAGAGAGCAATTTAATTTCTGACAGAGTTGAAGTGGAAGTAGATCCCTTTAATCTGGTAAGGAATTGAAACATTTCAAGGACAACATTTTTACTAGAAGGCATCACATGTATCTCATCCACATTTGTTATTTTGGTCATTTGTTATTTGTTATCATCCGAGTTCAAATTTCAGGATCTTAGCAGGGATTCAGAACTTCCTTGTGTTCCAAATTCCATGAGAATGCTGACAGTACTGCTTAGTGTGTTATCATCCGTAGGAGATTCTCTTCCCTTCTTGTATTCTCCATTACAGCCATTTTGAAACCATCACTTGCCTCTATGGAAGATATGGCTTACACTGGCTGATTCAGCTCAAAGGGTTTTGTGCTTCCCTAGTATGTTCTCTAATTGGTTATTGTTATTGCTTGCAAACAATTTCCACTAGTGTAACATGATCTGTTATTTTATTCATGTTATAGCATTTTTCTTATTCCATTGTGAACACTTTTTCTTTTCTAACGTTTATTTATTGTTCTTCTTAATTCACTAGTACCTAGAACACTATATTGAATCTTTGCTTAAAATATCCCTCAATTAATGCCTGATGTTTCTTTTAGAAGCAAGTACTGTCTCTTGTGGAACATCCTTCAAAACTGATTGTTGCACTGCAATCCTTTTCAAGTTTTCCAAATTTGCACTGTCTTTAACTCTTCTAAATCATGATTGATTGAATGTTTAGGCAATTCAATTGGCTAACAGCACAGTGCTTATAATGTTGTTTTTTCTTATTTAATTCTGTCTTAAAGTAAATGTTAGTTGCTTTTGTTCTATTCCTGGAGGATATTTGACCTTTAAAAATATGTTTAACTCAATACTTGGTGGAGTGTTTATTACATGTTATCTCAAGAATTTTTATTTATTTTATTTTATTTTATTATCCTTAAGTAGTTGTTCAGAGAAGTTCAATTCAGCGTGGCAGTTTATGAGTACAATGCATCTTGATCAGTGTCACCCTTCCATCATTCTCTCCAATCTCCTCAGAATTTTATTATGATATTCAACTGTCCATATATCTTCTTTTCCTTTATTATAAATGCAGAATTTCTGGACTTGAAAGCTTCTAGTACCATACAAAGCTTAGACCTAGGGAAAGAAACAAAGATGCCTTGCTGGTTATTTTCTTGCTTGATTCTCAATATTTCTCTGCATTATAGATGATTATGCCTAGAAGTTTATTCATCATCTACTTTGACTCATTAATCTTAGAAATGTGGAAACTGAGACCCAGTAGAGGAAGAGAAGTACTCCAAACTCAGAGCCAATATAAAGGCTACTCAATAAATTTAATTATGTAGTTAAAAAGTTATATCATACACATAGAGACATATTTTCTGCTCTATTATAATTGCCCAAGGTATATACATGTGAATGGCTAGGCAATGATTAGCACTTGCTCAATGTATTGGCATTGTCTGCAGGAGAGTCTAAGAGGGTTTGATCTATCAGCTCCAGGAGCAGCAAATTCTGCCTTGGGTCACTATTTCTCCAGATATGAACAGTATTCCTTAGGACATCTGATACTACTGTGTTTCTCAATTTGGATCTTTGGAAGTACCCTGAATAGCCTTTGATTTGCTATGTATAGTTGTTTTCTAGCTTTAGGTATCATACTGGATTTATAGCTGAGAATTTTGAACTTTGAAATAAATCTGAATTGTGGAACTGTTTGGAGGGGTGTGTGGGTGAGCTGAAGAAGCAGGAAGCCGAGAGGATTAATGGCTTTGGCTGAAACCAGAGCACCCTGGGTTTAAGAATGACATGGTTTTTGCTCTTCGGACAGCTATATCAGATTGTTAAATCCCTTAGTGCTCTACTGTTCTCCTAGCAGACCCATTGTGAAATTACATTTTTTTGCATATACTCAAGACTCATTCCCAGAGCCTACCCCAGCCTGCTATATGAGGGTATAAATAACAATTTGGCCAAGAAATGTTTCTCTTCCACCAAAAGTAAGACTGAATTTTCCCTATCAGCAACTGGTCACATTTTAACCAACTTTTAAAAATAACACTTGACCTGGAGTCAGAAATTTTGGAGTCAGTCTCTTCTGTGTTACTTATTGATTTGTGAGCAAGTAAATACCTGCTTGCTTGTGTCTTACATCCACCACAAATACAGCAGTTAAATATAATACTCCTTAAAAAAATCTCACAGGTTTGTAAAGTCAAATGTCGGAATTGATTTTTTTTCTCTAGAGGCTGTGATTATGACTCTCCTTCCAAGCTTACTAGGATTGGTGACACAGTTTGGTTGCGTGTAGTTTGTGAATTTGCTAGCAGACTTTACTGTTTTCAGAGGCCACGTGTAATCCCTTTAAGATCCCTTTATCTTCAAAGCACCAAGGAGACATGACTCTCTTCTGCTTCTTTTTATGTTTTTAAGGTCCTACAATGGAGAATCCAGTTAACACCTCTCCGTCTCTGTTTATGTCTCTGTCCCTTGTCTTTGTCTCTGTCTCTCTGTCTCTCTGTCTCTGTCCCTATCTCTCTGTCTCTATCTCTGTCTCTGTAACTCTCTCTCTCTGTATCTCTCTGTCTCTCTCTCTTGTGTACTAGTAGTAGGACTTGAAGTCAGAGTCTACATGCTGTCCTAGGCTCTTTTACTCAAGGCTACTGCTTTTCCTATCTGTGCTGGTTTCGAACTACAATTCTCAGATCTCAGTCCCCTAAATAGTTGGGATTACAGCTGTCAGGACCTCGCACCCCCAAATCCCCCTCTTTTAAATTGTATTGATCAGTTAGTTGATTATTATCTAATTTATTCTCAGCCTTGGAAGTATTCTGTATTCTGGAATTTCCTTGCTTGATAGTTAAAAAGCCATTCCAGCTTCATTTTCTTTCTTTGTTTCTTTTTTCTCTTTTTTTGGTTTGTTTTGCTTGCCAGTCCTGGGGCTTGAACTCAGGGACTAAGCCCTATCCTTGAACTTTCTCAAGGCTACCACTCTATGACTTGAATCACAGTTCCACGTCTGGCTTTCTCTGTGTATGTGGTAGTGAGAAATTGAACCCAGGGATTTTTTGCACGCTAGCTGAGCATTCTACCACTAAGTTACACTCCTGGCCCATCCAGCTTCATTTTAATTTGAGTCATTATTACCATGATATATAATTTTTCTTGGTCTTACTTTTAACCTATTTGTATGATTGCATTTGCAATTTATTTTTTATTTTTATGTTTAAATTTTATTGTCAGGACGATGTACATTGGGGTTACACTTACATATATAAGGTAGTAGTGAGTACATTTCTCATCAAATATTATCATCTAATTTCGTCTTCTCAGTCACATTCTCAGTGGCCTAACTTAGTATGTTAACAGAATCATATTTAATATTAACACACATATCCTTAGCGAAATAATTAAAAATAATGTTAACAATGATACATTAATGAATTAGATTTTTTCAAACACTTGAAATTAGTGTGTGAGTTGGGGCTGTATGTCACCAGATTTTATATTCTTTCTAGACTTTGAATAATTGCTTCAATAATCTGATTTCAGCATTTTTTGTCCATTTTCCACCATGTTTCTTCTTATCTTTACTCTAGATTTATCCTTTTTCAGCTCAATGTACAGTTGGAAACCAGAATGCACTCTCTGTTACACATCTGTTTTTGTGACCAGATTCTTCTGTATTTTTCTTTTCTCTAATAAGCACACATAACTTGTCTAGCCTTTGTTGTATCCACACTCTTTTCTTTTCTTTTTCCTTATTTCCTCCATTTTCTAGCATAGCATGACCTCTTGTCCCTGTTGGTGTTCCTGTGTGATAAAGAAATCTTTCAATGGGCCGGGAGTTTGGCCTAGTGGTAGAGTGCTTGTCTAGCATGCATGAAGACCCGGGTTCGATTTCTTGGTAGCATATACTTAGAAAAAGCCAGAAGTGGTGCTGAGACTCAAGTGGCAGAGCTCTAGCCTTGAGAAAAATCCAAGGACAGTGCTCAGGCCCTGAGCTCAAGCCCAGGACTGGCAAAAAACAAACAAACAAACAAAGTCACCCATTCCTGCTCATCTCTCAAGACTCAGATCAAATGTCATTTTCTTACTCGAGTTGAGCATCTTATGTATTTTGTTTGATGTGCTGTCAGAACTTTGTATCAGTGTGAACTATTTTCCTATTCTGAGTGACAATGATGGCACATATCTGTATCTTAAGAGACTCCCAAGAATTAAGTGTAGTATTAATCTTGCATAAAGTCTGCTTCTTGCCCCATCTCGAATCTGTATGATATGTGCTCGAGAAGGAAATTTGTCTCTTGGGAACTGAGCCATTACCTGTCCAAAGACTACATCTCTTCAAGCTAACTATCAAACTCTTATTTTTGAGAAGTTAGTTTTTTCTCTCCTGCAAGCTGATTACATATTGACATACCATGACCATTTCTACACATAGCTTAGAGATACATTACTACACCAAGGGTATTTACTTTCGTTCTTTGTGTTTCTTACTGCAGCTTTCCAATTCCTTCTTTCATGTTATGCTCACTTGTGCGCTGCTGCTTCGAGCACACAATATGAATTTCTGCCTAGAATGTTGCAGTAAACACTTGATGATTGTTTCATTCGTGTTATGTGGTTCTGCACCTTCACTATTGTCTTCGGCTGTTTTCGTAATGTGCTTACCAGTGGCAGCATCTAATGTGAACCCAGCATGGACATCATTTCTAAACAAATGTCCGCTTTGATCATGTAATGTTATCAGCTGTTACTACATTGCAGTCATTTGAAAATTTACTACTTCTATTGTCTTGGCACCAACTTTAATACAATGATCATCTAAACACATGCTTATGTGATATGTTAACATAACATGAAGTTAATTCTATTGCAAGATTCTATACTATAGTCATTTGAGCATTGGGTCATCTTGAGTCATTGGTTATGTTGGCATAAATCATAAATAACTGATTCTATATTTAAATTACATATACATAATTCTAATATATATATATTTAATATATGCACGAAATACATACATAATATTCAATATACCATTATCTTACATGTGTTCTCTATACTATATTATAAATATCCAATATATGTCCTATATATGTCATCCATTATATGTATTATATATATATATTCATATATACCCATATGGTACTAGAAGAAGAAATGACAGATGCTCTCTATCAGAATTCTTTGAGACAGAGCCAATTCCTTTTATGTTATGGTCAACATAGATGTACAACTTCTGTGTAGTATATGTGAGCATTCTCCATGACATTATACACACATACCAGATCTTAAAGGTATTGCATTCTGACTGCTAACTTATAAATTATTACTTTTTCTTGGCATGCTGAATTATTTCAATATACTTGTGGTGCCAGGGTAAAATTACAGTGCACATGATTATATGTGGTATATAATCATGATGAAATAAAATAAAACACATAAAAATAGTTGTGTTTACTATGACTTTTATTATTGCATAATTATTTTTTGAAATTATTTTGATGACTATTTAAAATATAATAATTGTGCACACATGAACATGCATGCCCATTTAAAGTTGCTTTACTTTAAATTACAATATTTATTTTATGCTTTTATCATGTGCTATTTTGATACACATATGAATTGTATGATGTGTGAGGCAAAATAAACATCTATGTCCTTATTCCGTGGTGAGAATATTAAAAACATTTCCTTCTAGCTTTTTGAAATGTTTTTACTATCTATACTTATGCTATTGTTTCAACAGCACACCAGAGCTTTCTGCCCATCTAACTATAATGCAGTCCTCACTGATCCCCAGCTTGCCCTTCTTCCACCGTCATTACTTCATTTTGTCTACTTGTAAAGAATTTACTGTCGGGCACACTACTGTGGTCCACTGGGGCAGCTTCACATAGCTCACATTTACACTATCTCTTCATTGCAGTTTTACGTGATGCATGACTGTAGTTGGATGCTTGCAAAGTACCTTTTCCACTTTGAATACCTGATCGTGCATGTTAGCTCATGTCCCATGACCTCTTGGTACATTTCATGGGTTTTCTGAGTAGGCATTTTATTCAGGTGGTGATGGGGTCATGGGGTGTTCTCTCTCTCTCATATACATATGGTATATATATGGCATATTTATGGTATATAAGTATATTATATACATAAATTTATACATGTCACATATATGTAAGCATGTGCCATAACTATGCTTTGTGTAAAATTACTACTTTGTTTCCTAGGACTGCAATAACAATATGGCACATAAACTTATTTGTTCTCAGCTCTGGACGCTGGAACACCAAAATCAGAAGTGTTGCCAGAACTATGCTCCCTCTGCAGCCTCTAGGAATCAATTCATCCTTGCCTCGTTCAGCTTGTGTTAGCTTTTAAATGTAATCATTCCAATCTCTACCTCTGTTGACACATAGTAAGTAGTCTCGCTTTGTATCTCTATGCCTATGTTATGTCCTTCAGATAAAGACACCAGTGATTGTGATGTGGGTCTATCCAAATGTCATATTCCATTTTCTCTATGATGAAGTATTTATGAGTGGGTAATTTATTAAGGAAAGGTGCTTGTTTATCATGGTTCTGGAGTCAGGAAATCAATATTACCATGGGGGAAAAACGCTAGGGGTAGACTCTTAAAAAATAAACAAGTTCTTGGCAATAGCTAACTAAAGGTAAGATAGTTACCTGTGTATGAAAGGAATGAATTCCTCTCACTAATAACCTCTCAAGTCCATCATAATGGCAGTCAGATTTCAATGTGAGTTTCAATGAGGACAAACATTCATATTCTAGTACAGAACATTTCATCTTAACTTGACGTGTACAAAGACCACATTAACAAATAAACTAAGTAGGTGTGCTGAGCTTTACAACTTGGGACATAATTCCACCCATAATAGCATGTATGTTTTAAGATTGTCAGTCTTGTAGTGTGGCTTTTAAATTAGGTATCTGTCTACTTGAGTGTCATGATTTGTGTATGATTACCAATTTTCTGTATTATGACTCTATTTTCTGCTTAAGTTATTAATGCATCTAGAAATTGTGTCTGCCCCTATTTTTCTATTGCTCTTTCCCCCAGTAACATATATAGTGCGGTGGCAATTTGCATACAACCTTACGCTCAACCTTCCTGCATTACGCCATACTTTTTGAGGTTGAGGTATTTGTCATTGCATTGCCAGTGCATGGTCAAACCTAAGAAATTGTTCTTCATGTACAATACAGTAGCCTTCTGAACAAAGGTCCCATTTTGTGGCTGCTGTTGTTTTTTGTTGTTTGTGGGGCTTGAACTCTGGGCTTGGGTGCTATCCCTGAGTTCTTTTGCTCAAGGCTAACACTCTACCGCTTTGAGCCACAGCACCACTTCTGGTTTTTGAGTGGTTAATTGGAGATAAGAGTCTCACAGACCCCCCTGCCTGAGCTGCCTGTGAATTGTGATCTCCTGAGTAGCTTAGCTAGGATTCCAGGCATGAGCCACCAGTGCCTAGCTGACATTTTTTTTTCTTTTTGGTACTATTGTCCTCTTTGAATACTTTCCTGATTATATGTTTTTGGTTCTAGATACTGAATTGAGATATGCACATGAATGGGCACCACTTTTATAGAGAATCCAGATGTTGATTGTATGTGTTTACTCACTGGATGTGGTTATCTATACATATATATTACATATTTCTCAACTATTAGAGATGTGGAAAAAGAAACATTATGATCTCCTTCGTGGAGAATGATAACTTCTCTAGCATGTGCTCATTACTTTCTTCATGATGGATAGTTCCTCCATATTTGCTAATCACTCCTCTAGCATGACAACTAATGATATCACAGGTGTTTACTCACAAATGGAATAATTTGAATGGATACAATGCTCAACACAAGTGTATAAGTCACTCAACAGGGTTATTGTCCCTAAGGGATAATGGCACTCTGAGTGTTCCATTTTTATCTTCTCTTGGATCAAAGTTATTCATTGCTTGAACAATTTTTTGTTGTCAGTTGTGGGGCTTGAACTCTTGGTCTGGGCGCTGTCCCTGAGCTCTTGAGCTCAAGGCTACCACCCTAACCCTTGAACCACAACACCACTTCTGGTTTTCTAGTGGTTAAATGTAGGTAAGAGTCTCATGGTCTTTAGTGCCCAGGCTGGCTTTGAACTGCGTACTCAGATCTCAGCCTCCTCAGTAGCTAGGATTCCAGGTGTGACCCACCGCAGCAAGCTTGAACAATTAATTTTTTTTTTGCCAGTCCTGGGCTTGAGCTCAGGGCCTGAGCACTGTCTTTGGGTTTTCTCAAGGCTAGAGCTCTACCACTTGAGCCTCAGCACCACTTCCGGCTTTTTTCTATGTATGTGGTACCGAGGAATCGGACCCGGGTCTTCATGCATGCTAGGCAAGCACTTTAACCACTAGGCCAAACTCCTGGCCATTGAACAATTAATTTTTTAGAAGCAAAAGTAATGAAGTTATTTACTGAATCAACAGATATCTAGTGAGAATTAGCAGATGTCAAGTGTTCTCAGAGCAGGTACAAAAGATGAAGGGTCAGTCAGCAACAGTATTGGTGGAAAAGTCATAAGGTCATAGCAGATTTCCATATATATATATTTTTTTTTCTTTCTTGTGATACTAGTGTTTAAAACAGGGGCTTTTGGTTTTCTCTCATTGCTTTTTTAACTCAAGGCTGGCATTCTCCACTTGAGCCACACAGCCACATCTTGATTTTAAAAATATTTTTATTGTTAGTATTCATATGTTTTACAGAAGACCTACCATTTCATACGTTAGGTAATGAGTATCTTTCTTTTACTTTTTAAATTTTTGGACAGTGTTACCCTTTCCTTTCCTTTCCACCCAATTTCCTATTCCCATCATTGCCCACAGTTACACAGGTCATTTTCCACAGCTAGAGAATAGCATGATTGAAATTTTGAGCAATTATTTTTAATTAAATAATAAATCCACATAATAATTACAGTACAGAATATTTCTATGCTAACTCCATCTCTGTGGGTATAATACCTGACAGTGTATATTATGTAGGAGAGTGATTGTATATTATGAATACATATTCTAATAACCCATTTAATTCCTGCATCATTTAGATTTCCTCTTTAACTAATGGAATGCATTCTTTTCTTTTTTTCTCTTTTTTTTTTTACCATCTGAACAGTTTTCATTCTGTGATTCTTTCTTGTAATACCATTTCTATCCTATCTTTCATACATGAACCAACCAGTTATCTGTGAAAATATTAACATGTATAAAGAATTTCTGCAGCTGGGCACTGATGGTTCACACGTGTAATCCTAGCTACTCCAGAGGCTGAGATTTGAGGATTGTGGTTCAAAGTCAGTCTGGGCACTAAAGACCGTGAGACTCTTATCTCCAATTAATCACTAGAAAACCGGAAGTGGTACTGTGGCTCATGGGTTAGGGTGGTAACCTTGAGCTGAAAAGCTCAGGGACAGCACCCAGGCCCGGAGTTCAAGTCCCATGACTGACAAAAATAAAAGAATTTCTGCTCCTGCACTGTGCTTGTATTTGTCTTATAGATTTCCGCTTAAGTACCATACTTATGTGAACATGCACTGTTGTCTACTTTTTCATCCTAATGAATGTTCTGCATTGTGTATATGTTTATGTGCTATTGGTTTTTTTGCTACTAAAATGAATTTTCTCTCTTGTTTATTATGACTTTCTTTTCTTATAATGTGTTCATGTTGCAGAGTCTTCCGAGTGTGCATCGTGGTCAAATGCCCAGACTCCTGTGGTGGCTGCTCACGCACCACGGATGTTTGAGCATGTGCTATGGTGTCTACTTTTGCTGCATGGCCATCTGCCTCTGGAACAAAACCACTCATTACTCTGTTTTGAAACTGGTTATCATGTCTTTAAAAGAATCATAGCATTCTGTCATTTACTCTCATGAATTAAGAGAATGGGTAGTGAAGCCAAAATCTCTGAACACAAATCTTAGATTTCCCATTTGGTTATGAGATTTTAACCACATCAATCCATGATGGGTCCATGTTTCAGTTTCCTGCAGAATGACAAGAATAATACCTTTTGAAGTTGTGATGATCATATAAGTTATTCCATCTAAACTATTTTGAGTGTTGGTGACAGTGACAATGATGATGACAATGAGGATGACTATGGCAATATCAATGGTGTGTTCCATGATTCTCTATCAGGATTTGCCAGCTCCAATTGTGACCTTATATAAGTTTGCATGATGAACAAACGCTGACATTTGCGATAGGATTTAAAATATTTTGGTATACGAATATGCTACTGGGATCTCCCCTTGAATCATCATTATGTACAGTATTCTATTAACTCCTATTTTTTCTATCACCACTCTACCCTCTATCTGCTATTAGATTGTAATCATCATTTTATTTTTTTTAGGATGTCTGGGTATATATCATGGTGAAATACTCAAACATCAGTGGTAGTTATTCATGCACCACGATTGTCTGGGTATGTTCCATGATAGCCCCTTTCACACCCTCGTCTTATCCTGCTGGCCTAAAGAAAATGTCTTCCTGTGTTATGTTTCCTTTATTCCTCACTAGGTTACTTCCTCCTGCATTATGCCCACCTACTTTGTATTCCAGTGCAGGTTTTTGCTCATGCACCATGGTTGTCTGAGCACGCAGCATGTTTGTCTGCTCATACGCCATGGTTCCTGAGCAGGAACCTTAATTATCTGCTGCTCTACAGGAAAACGGTGATTTGTGTGCATCATGTATCTATTTATGCCTCATGGTTATACTTTCAATTCAATGGATCTCTACTTCTGGATCACTTGTGTCTGCTTCCTGCAGCATGTGTATATGTTCAAAAAGGATAGATGTTTGTGTCATGTCTCTGGGAAGTCTGTACCTCAGTCAAATGCTCAAGTAAAAAGAGTGGCTGCTCATGTGCCATGTCGTGTTTAAACACATCCATGGTCTCTCCTGTTTGGTTATTGTGACCTAGACTAAGAGTATTATGGTTTATTCATTGCCAGCAAGATCTATCTCATGTCAACCTGTTGGATGTTATCATCTACAGCTCACATCCTGGAATGGTGCAGATGGCACCATCCTCAAATGCCCAGTGTGAGCGGTAGCTCTACCTGCAACATGCTCACTTGAACATACATCATCAGGTCTCTTGGCATAGGTGATATTTATATGGAGTGAGTTATTTACTCCTCTCCCACGAGTCTTTCATAAGGTATGACATCAGAGTGAACACTACAGGATGGCCTTCTTACACAACATGTTCTTATACTATCTCCACGTGTGTTAGCTCCTGTGGCATAGCTGCTGTTTTGATGGAGAATGTTTTTGCACTTATCAGCATCCTCATTAAGCACACAGGCGTTACTGATGACTTTCACCAACTGTCCATTTTCCATGAAATTTCACTCTGCACCTTTACCACATGCTCTAAAATCAAACATCCATTTGATGAGAGGAGTCAGCCATGTTGCATACCTGTCTGAGTTTTCCATTCATATTTTTTGTACTATACCTTCTCTTGTTGAAGTAAGTGTTGGTGGCTCATTTTCCATGGTTTTATGAATTTTCATAATATATTCTGCTGGCCGACTATGTGTGCAGTATTACATTAATCTTCTGCTCCTCCATGATGATTGTGTAAAAATGGAATTTCCTGTCCCACAACTATCATTGTGTGTGACACGATTCCTCATGACTTCAATGTGTTTGCCTCTTTCTTTGTCTTCAGTGTTGTCTCCTATGTATGGAATGTCACCTTATGTTACAGAAGCTTCTGAGTGTGCATCATAGTCAAATACTCAGACTCCTGTGGTGGCTGTTCACACACAGCGAATGTTGTTGTCTACTTCTGGAGAAAAAAAAACAACTTGTTCCTGTGTTCTATCTCTTTATTCTTGTACCACACCAATTGCTGTACAGGCCCATGCTCACATTGAACCCATACAGTTTGAATTTAAATCACAGCTCTACCATTTAATAGCTTAATGTCCTTAAGCAAGCCATTTCGACCATCTGTGTCTGTTTTCCTCAACGGTGAAATAATGATACTAATATTGACCTACCTTGTGGGCTTTTGAGAACTGAGACTTGAATGTAGATGCTTAGATCAGTGCCTGGCATATGGTAAATGGTAAGTGTTTGTGGATACCCTCCTATTATTTGTATTGCATTTCTTTCATTCTTATGTGTGTCACATTGCATCATGACATTGTCCACTGAACTTCTCAATTTTTTGTTGGTGGCTGTCTATTCATCATGGTCATCTCATATTATGCCTTAGTCGTTTATTTTACATGAATGCCATCTATTTCTATTGCAAAGCCATTCATTTCTGTAGCGTGTTTTCCATTATTAATGACATCTCCCTGGACAAGAAGAGTGACACAGTTGACTACTGTGGCACTTCACACACACGTGCACACACACACACACACACACACACACACACACACACACACACACACACATATTTTTTGCCAGTCCTGGTGCTTGAACTCAGGGCCTGAGCACTGTCCTTGGACTTTCTCAAGGCTAGAGCTCTACCACTTGAGCCTCAGCACCACTTCCGGCTTTTTTCTATGTACGTGGTGCTGAGGAATCGAACCCGGGTCTTCATGTATGCTAGGCAAGCACTTTAACCACTAGGCCAAACTCCCGGCCCCACTTCACCTATATTTTTTTTAAATTACAGTTTATACTTCACATTACAAGATATGTTGTTATGAATCATAGTCAAGTAGTCAAGCACCAGTGTTATGTTATTTTTTTCCTAACATGTGGCCATGTGATGATGAGTCATAGTCTCCCACTGTTATCAAGATATTCTTTGCACATCGGGGCTTCTTGATCATGTATTGTGATCATGTGTGAAGTCTTCACAATGTACTTCTTTTTTTTTGCTAGTTGGTGACAATGTAATGAAACATTTGGGGTTCTAATTTTTATTCCTCGGGCAAGGAGTTTGGCCTAGTGGTAGAGTGCTTGCCTAGCATGTACGAAGAACAATGTTCAATTCCTCGGTACCACATACAAAAAAAAAAGCCAGAAATAGTGCCGAGGCTTAAGTGGTAGAAATCTAGCCTTGAGTTCAAGCCCCATGACTGGCAAAAAAATAAAAAATAATTTTGATTCCTATGGTAAGCCTTTTTATGCATTTTATGGAAACTTTGAACTTTTTGGTCAAGGACTTTTGCAAGTTTAAAAATACATAAACTTTTGCAAGTTTAAAACATACATAAGATAATGAGTATATTTTTGTCAAACATTGTAACCCCTCCCTCATTTGTCTCCCACTTTCCCTCCCCCCAACCCCCCAAGTTGTAAAGTTCATTTTCAACATATTGTGTTGTGAATATAACTGTTCTATTGGTTCAGTCTTTTCACTTTGTTTTTACAACTCTTTCATTCAGTTTTTGTGGTACTGGGAATGGAACAAAGTGTCTTGCACACTTTCCAGTCCTTTTCTACCACCGTTCTTTTAGATTTTCATCTTTTTCCTGGTATTGTAGGAATTCATCATGTGTCTTAGATAATATTTCTTTTTTTTGCCAGTCCTGGGCTTGAGCTCAGGGCCTGAGCACTGTCCTTGGACTTTCTCAAGGCTAGATAGAGCTCTACCACTTGAGCCTCAGCACCACTTTGGGCTTTTTTCTATGTATGTGGTACCGAGGAATCAAACCCGGGTCTTCATGCATGCTGGGCAAGCACTTTAACCACTAGGCCAAAATCCTGGCCCAAGGATAATATTTCTTTATCTGATATACATGCAAGTACATGGCAAAGACCTACAGTTCCATTTTTTTCTTTACTCTTTCTTGTGTCATTTGAAGAACAGGATTCTAGAATTTAGTGTACTCTGCCTTAATAGTTGCTAGCTACTTTTATGATGAGAACTTTGATTAAACCTGAGGAATATTTTTATACTCCAAGTTTGCGTATAAATTCACTTGTGTTACATAGAACGTACCCCATTGACTTTTCTATTTAGATTTGACCAATGTGTAAAAAAAATTATATGTTGTATATGAGATTTCACATGAAAGCGGACATGGGGGCATGGTGGCTCACGTCTGTAATCCTAGCTACGCAGGAGGCTGAGATCTGAGGATCAAGGTTCAATGACAGCCTGGGCACAAAAGGACCTGAGAATCTTATCTCCAATTAACCTCTAGAAAATGGGAAGTGGGGCTTGGCTCAAGGGTAGGGTGGTAGACTTGAGCTGAAGAGCTCAGGGACAACAGGCCCAGAGTTCAAGCCCATGACCTACAAAAAGAAAAAAAAAGATTTCACATGAAAATAGCCCATTTTCCTAGCAGCATTTATTGAAAATCTATTTACAGATAGTTCTTTAGTGCTGTCTCAATCATAAATCCAATGTCTGTATACACTTGTATCTGTTTCTGAACATTTTATTTTATGGTCTTTGTCTCTCCT